>NC_084797.1:63740421-64041532 GCF_963169125.1 Humulus lupulus | reverse complement strand
TTTGTTGATGTACTCCTACTCTTAGACTTGCCTTTTCTCGTCTTTCTTCGATTAAATCGAGCGACTCTTCTATTAGTTTATGGTTCCTCCCCTGATAGTATGTCTCCAGTCTATGTGATGGGGGAGTGAGTTCAATTAGCAACATGGCTTCATACCCAAATTCCAAAGAGAATGGCCTATGCCCTGTCACCGTTTGTGTCGTCATTCGATGTGACCACAGGACCTCCAGAAGTAATTCTATCCAAGCTCCTTTGGCTTGTTCAAGGCGTTTCTTCAGAGTGTCTTTGATAGTTTTGTTACTGCTTCTACTTGGCCATTAGCTTCGGAGTGTGCTACCGAGGAAAAGCTCTTTGTGATTCCATGCCTCGTACAAAAGTCAGTGAACATATCACTATCGAATTGACTCCCATTGTCCGAGACTATCTTCCTTGGTAGGCCAAATCGACATATGATATTCTTCACCACAAAGTCTAAGACTTTCTTCGAGGTTATGGTGCCGAGTGGTTCTACTTTAGTCCATTTGGTGAAGTAGTCCATAGGTAGCTTTCCGATTAGGTTGATCCCTCATACAGCAAAGGGTCAAGGGCTTTGCATCTGTGTTAATTCGTTAGGTGCTGCCTAGGGTATCTTGGAGAACTTTTGGCACTTGTGGCATCTTCTAACATACTCCATCGAGTCTTCATTCATCATCAGCCAAAAGTATCCTTGTCTTAGGATTTTCTTTGATAGGCTCTGCCCCCTAACGTGATCTCCACAAAACCCCTCGTGTACCTCGATCATCAACAACTTTGACTGCTTGGGTGTAACACACCTTAGCAGTGGTAGGGAGTACCCTCATTGGTACAGTACCCGTTTGACTATCATATATCGTGCAGCTTGTCTCACCAACTTCCTTGCTTTTTTCCAATCGCAAGGTACTACTCCTTGGTGGAGATAGTTAATAATAGGGGTCATCCATGTATCTCCTAACTCAACAGGTAGTGCCTCCTGCTTGGTTATGCTTCTTTCCGCCGAGTATTCGACGGGAATGACATTTAGGGTGTCTACATCTTTGCCACTAGAAATCTTGGCTAAGGCATCAACATTGGCATTCTGCTCTCTCAGGACTTGTATAATTGAGTATTTCTTGAACTGTGCCAACAAGTCCTTTACCTTGTTCAAGTACTGCACCATCCTAAGTCCCCTGGCTTGACACTCCCCCAGTACACCACTAGCTAGGAATCACTGAATATCTCCAGGGACTATGCATTTACATCCCGAGAAAAGCATAATCCTACTAATAATGCCTCATATTCAACCTCGTTGTTTGAAGCGTTGAATCCAAATCTGAGAGGGCAATGGATTAGATGATTCTCCGAAGCGATCAGTATGATTCCTGCACCTCAGTTGTGCTCATTGGATGCTCCATCAACATATAGCTTCCATACAGAAGTATCTCTTTCCTTCTCGGTATCTCCATTTTTCAATTAGTGGGAAGGGTCTTCAAGGTTGGTGCCTTTGACCATGAAGTCTGCCAATGCTTGTCCTTTGATCGCCGTCCTCAAATGATAAGTGATATCAAACTGTCCTAGTTCCACTGCCCACTTGAGTAATCGTCCCAAGGCCTCTGTGCCTAAAGAACCTGTCTTAGTGGTTGATCGGTTAGGACACGGATCGAGTGAGCTTGGAAATATGGACGCAACTTTCAAGAGGCGATTACTAAACAGTAGGCTAGCTTTTCAAGAGGGGGATATCTATACTCCACACCTACTAGCCTTTTACTGATATAGTATACAGGGTGTTGTACCCTGTTCTCTTCCTTCACCAAAGCAGCACTGATTGCATGCTCGGTGATTGCCAAATAGATGAATAATACTTCACCATACATTGGCTTCACTAAGATGGGAGGTTGGGCAAGGTGCTCCTTCAGGGCTTGGAAAGCTTCCTCACATTCCTCAGTCCATTGGATCTTCTTGCTGCCCCTCAATAAGTTAAAGAAAGGGAAACATTGGTCCGTAGACTTTGATATGAACCTACTGAGGGTAGCTACTCTTCCAGTTAAGATTTGCACTTCTTTGATTGTGGTAGGTGACTTCATGTCGATCAATGCTTTAATCTTCTCGAGGTTAGCCTTGATTCCACATGAATTGACTATGTATCTAAGAAACTTAGCAGAGCCAACTCCAAACGAGCACTTGAGAGGGTTTAACTTCATGCTATACTTTCTAAGTATTGCAAAGCATTCCTCCCAGTCTTAAACATGCCCTCCAGATCTTTGGACTTGACCAACATGTCATCGATGTATACCTCCATATTTTTGCCGATCAAGTCTCAAAACATGCCATTCACTAAACGCTGGTAGGTGGCTTTTGCATTCTTCAAGTCGAATGGCATCACCTTATAATAGTACAATCCCCTGTCTGTCTAGAAGGTTGTATGTTCCTCGTCAGGAGGGTGCATACTTATTTGATTATACCCAGAATACACATCCATGAATGAGAGAATTTCATGTCCTGCCATTGCATCGACCAGTTGGTCTATTCTGGGTAGTGGGAAGCAGTCTTTGGGGAAGGCCTTATTCAGATCTATGAAGTCCACACATGTTCTCCACTTCCCGTTTGGCTTTGGGACCAGCACGGGGTTTGATACCCAATATGGGTAGTAGGCCTCCCTTATAAAACCTTTTTCCTTTAGCTGATCGACCTCCTCCTTCAAGGCTTGAGATGGGTCTTTGTCAAGCAGTGTTCTTTTTTGTTGCACTGGTGAGTAGTTCTTGTCTACATTGAGGACATGACTTATCACGGATGGAGAAATTCCAACCATGTCCTTATGTGACCAGGCAAAGACGTCCTGGTTTTTCTTTAAAAATTCCACCAACTGTGCCTTAATTTCCACCTTTAACTCATTCCCAACTTTGATTATTCTAGTCGAGTCCTCCTCATCTAGTAGGACTTCGTCAAAATCTTCAACTGGTCCTACCCCCATGACGTCATCCCAAAAATGAGGATCGATGTTGTTTCCCTTGCATTGGGAAACTTTCTATAATAAAAAATCTTCATTAAAAGGAGCCCCCAACTCCAATAGAGTATTTCTTTCAACGTCAACTTCCATGTTGACAACCTCATCGGTTCCTTCATTCTCTTCGCAGCAGGTTACTATCATGTTGTTTATGCATGGTCCTTTCTTTGCCTTGACCACTGATGCATTATAGCATTCTCGTGCCTCCGTTTGGATACCCTGTACGCATCATTTCCGTGCCCTGGTGGGGAACTTCATAGATAGATGCCAGATAGATACTGCTACGTGTAATGCAATCAAGAGGGGTCTCCCAAGCACTACATTGTAAGCCGAGGAGAAATATACCACCAAGAACTCCGTCATCACAGTCTTGTGCCTAGGCGCATCCCCCACCATGACCGATATTCTGATAGTTCCTGCTGGTGCTAGGCATTCTTTTGTGAACCCATATATCACTTGGGAACACGGTGTCAGGTCTTTGACCATGAGTTTCATCTTCTCGAGGGATGATTTGTAGATGATATCTACTAAGCTTCTTGTATCCACCAATCATCTCTTCACTCAGGCATTGGTCATTTGAATGGTATGGAGCAGAGGGTCGTTATGGAGGTATCTCACGTGCCTGGCGTCATCCTCATAAAAGTGAGAGTTTCACTTTCATACTTTGGATTTTTTTGGAGACCACTCCTCGACTGCCATACACTGGGAAGACTCCCTACCTCATGTTTGAGGGTCCTCGCATATCGCTCACGAGCATTGTTACTGTTTCCTGCTATGTGGGGCCCTCCACATATAGTATCCAGTGTGAAGTCTACAGCCGCTGGCTCTAGTGGTGGACTCCTCTGCCTTCGAAATTTTGGATTCCTGCTTGGGGTTTCTGTCTTGCCTCAGTACCTCAAGAGTTTTTGTGATCAGAGAAGAAACTCTATCTCATCCTTCAATTGTTTGCACTCATTTGTGTCATGCCCATAATCATTATGGAAACAAAAAAACTTATTCTTGTCCCTTCTTCCTTCTAAACGCAAGGGTGGTGGCTTTCGGTATGGTACCTCCTAGTATGTTTCCAAGTAAATCTTAGCCCTTGATGTGGTCAGGATGGTATAATTGGTGAACTTGGGTTGGTAGGCCTGATGCTTAGGTTGCTTGTTAGCAGGTACTGACTTAGCTTTCTTTTCTCCACCCTGCTCGGCCCCTGAGGTATTCCTCTTCTTACTGTTGCTCCCACTGTCGCCTAGAGGGTTTGCGCCGTTTTTATCTTCCTTGATAGTGGTTGGATGGTTTATGCATTTTTTTTCCTTCATGATAGCATCATCTAGCTTCATATATTTGTCAACTCAGTCCAAGAACTCCTGCAAGGTGTTGATAGGGTTCCTGTGTATACTATCCCATAAGGGACTACGATAAATTATTCCTGCCTGGATGTTAACAAACTTCCCTTCATCTCCTACCGTGGACGCTCGGTTTTCCTCTCTCGTGCATCTTTGAATGTAGCCTTTCAGGGATTCATCTTTCCCTTACTTGATGTCAGCTAACTGATTGGCATAAACTGGTTGAATCCGCCCGGCACTAAAGACCTTACAGATTCCTTCCTGAACTTCTCCCAGGAAGTGATGGATCCAGGTTTTAATTTCCAATACCATTCCCGAGCTGAGTCAAAGAGAGTGGTAGGGAATACCCTGCACCTATAATCATGCTCCACACCGAGTTACTCCATCTGATCCTCGAACTTCCAAATGTGTCATACTGGGTCCTCCTTCCCAGTGTATGTCAAAAGTTTCGGGGTCTTATATTTTGGTGGTGGTTGGGTAGCTTGGATCTTGGCACTAAAAGGACTCCCATTTCTATGAGCCAGCTCGATATCTGAAGGTTTCTTTGTTAGACCTTGAACAACCATAACGAGTGCATCTATTTAAGCTTGCACTATTGGTGGGATTGCTACTCCAGGTGGGGTGGATGTCCCTAGTACCCCCTCCTGAGCCCTGGTCCTCCTGTTGATGACCTCCCTCAAATCTTGAGGATGCGCATATTTCCCTAGCCTATCGAACACAGTATTGGTGTTATTCATCGGTTCCTTTCCCTTGCTAGACAAAGGGTGTAGGGGTTGTACGTTCGCCTTGCCCCTCTCGGTGCGACCTTGCCCCCGAGCCTCTCCTCCTACATGACTTTGAGATTTTGAGCGGCCATTTCCATTCCTATCACTGCTCTCAGATGTTTAACCCTCATCTCCTGCATTGTTTCGTCGATCCCCCTGGGAGGGGTCCTTTGGGTTGGTAATACTCCTACTCCAAGATGAAGTGTTATTCTTCTTAGTCATGGAGGAAGCAGTCCTGGATTGTGCCTCTTCATCCTGTCTCTAGGAAAGTTGTTCTGAGAGTGTCCTTGGGGTCCTACTCCTCCTTTGGGACTCTCTGTTACTATTGTCTCACATTCCTGTTGCTTTGGCCTGAGCGTCCTTCACTTCCTGAGCACCAGCTTTAGCGTTAGCTCGGGCTAACTGAGTAGCCACCTCCAAGGCCACAGCAACCTCCTAGTGTCTCCGGCCAGCTTCCTGCTCCCTCGGTATCATTCTCTGGACCTGCTCATATGTCTCCCATCATTTTTGTTCCATAGTCGCCCTCTGAAGGGAAATTTCTGCAGCAATGGCCTCCTACCTCGCTAGAAATTGCGCCATCTCCTCCTAGTTAGCGTCCTGTGTATCTTCCGCATTAGGGTGAACTCCAACCTCCACCTGAGGTTTGTTAATGGGATATATGGGATCCTGGGTGGTGGAATCCCTGGGAGCAGGCTTCTTTCGCTGACTGGATTTTGGAGGCATCATAAAAATGATGAAAGTGTGTTTCTTAATTTTGTACTCTCAATGAATGCACCAAATGTTGACTTGTGAAATTGGCCAACAGTCGTATGTACAGTATACGACACCTTTTGAACGAAATATATAGAATAAACGATAGAGTACGATTATCTTAAATAAACACACATAAATTTTATAGTGGTTCAGACCTGTTCTGATGAACAGTAATAACCTAATCCACTTAGTCTTTAGTATTGAATTACTCAATGATTACAAGTACAAACTGACGAGTTCACTCCTCAGAAAAAAATTTCTCCCGAAATTCCCAAAAAAAAAGATCCTTTGAAATGAAGCCCTAGGTTCTTTATTTATAGTACCCAAGGGTTGTTACATGACCAGTAATACTGGGATCATGGTTTGGTACACAATTATCAAGTAGTGGAGATACGTGTCCACCTCCCCATGATTATGAGATCATGGGTCTTTTCATTTTTTTTCTCTAGATCGTGGTGGATAAAGCACGATAGAAACCTCTGGGAAGATGTTAAGTCTCTGTTGGTATATGAGACTTAGGTGCTAGGCCCAACAACTCGAGCTTGGGTGCTAGGCTTGTGACCCTCTGGGTACTAGACCTGTTGATCTCAATTTTAACGAGAGTGAGTATTTCTCAGTGAAGTGTACTTGGGGGTTTAGGTCGGCCACCCTATGAAGAATAGGGTGGCCGACCACCCAGGTGGTTCTTGAGTATGCCAGGCTAACCACCCTAGGGGTTGGGGTCAGGTCGACCACCCTAGGGCTCTTGGGCCTGCTTGGGCCGACCACCCCTAGGGGTAGGGGTCAAGCCGACCACCCTTAGGGGATTTACACTTGGTCGAGTTTCATATAAGTCCTGGACATATCTATTTTGCCTGTCGGTCTTTTCTCAATACTTCGTCATTTTTCCCTAATTTTTGATGTCACGTGCTGCATTCTCATTTGCCACATCATCCTTGTATTTTTTAGGGATAACACTATCAATCTCTAATCCAAATAAATGTTTTGGAAACAAATACTACCCTCCAAGACCTAGAATTCTACTTAACTGGGTAGTAGAGTTTGTCCCGAGCGCTTAAGTTTGAATCCCCAAGCCTCCCTGAACCTAAAACCTTGGTTTCCCTTAATTTCCCATTTAGGGCCACAACTTTCCCTTAAGGGTCACATCCCGCCCCTTAGACAGACACCCAGCCCTCCTTGCTGGAGGACACAGGCCACGACATGCACTCCCCTGGGTTGCAGTGCGCCTGGTGAAACGAGGCACCCCAGCCTGTTCAAGCACACGAGTCGCGACGCCTGAAGAACAGGGTCGTGACCCTAGCCCCCAAACCCATAAAATCCAAACTTGTTCAGCGTTTTCCTCAAGCCTAAACCCCAAAATTCAACTCCAAATCTTTATCAAATCTCATAATTGAACCCAGAAAACTTATCCTTATATCCAAACCATCATAACAAATCTATAATAATTCCCTACTCTCCTCAAACACCCAAAATCAAACTTGATAATCATGTTCATGCAAGCTCTAAGTTTCAACATTATTCCAATAGAATTCATTAATCAAAGGTTAGATTTTTACCTTAATTGATAGCTTGAATCCCCCAGCTAAACTCTGTCCACTTCCAGCCTCAAATCCCAACTGAATTTCCTTGAGTGTTCTCCTTCGATTCTCCAAATTTAACTTAGGGTCTAGAGAGAGTGAGAGTGAGAATGTGAGTGAGAGAGTGAGAAGGATCAAAGGTTCTTGTGTTTCCTAATAGTTATGGTAAAATATTAAAGTGTCTAAGATAAACTTAACCCCCAAAAGACAGAAATGCCTCTCTAAAACTCAACCTCCTTTAATTGTTCCAAGGGTAAAATGGTCTTTTCCCAAATTCCTGCTAATTCCTCATGTCATCCTATCAATTTCCAATTAATCCCAACATGTCCAAATAATTACCAAATACTTAGTCGTTACTCAATAAACCCCCAATTATATTATAAGTTCCCAAAATACCCCTAAGCTCACCCTGAGCCGGGTATTAAACCCCGCTGCGACTATTCTGCTAATCCGCTCACTAATTGCCTAGAGCCATATACTGCAAATATGTCTACATAATAATATGGTCTCAATCATTTAATACATATAATCACACTTATGTCCTAACGGGCCAAATTTATAGGTATGTCTTATTAACAGTTTAGGTCCCACATGCATACTTAATACTCATAAACATGCATACAATATATTCACATAATCATATAAATCATGCATGCCACATAGTCACGCATTTAAATCACATAATCACATGCATATCCAATTATGCCCTCCCGGCAAGCTAATCTAGGTATTAAACCCTGTTAGCATTTTTGGGTTGTTACAACTATCCCATCCTATTAAGAATTTCATCCTCGAAACTTACCTGAACAAGTCAGGATACTGATCCCGTAGAGCCCACTCAAGCTCCCAAGTCGCTTCCTCGACCATGCTATTCCTCCATAATACTTTGACTAGAGGAATTTTCTTGTTCCGTAGAACCTTGTCTTTCCTATTAAGGATCTGTTTTGGTCTCTCGTCATACGATAAATCTGTCTATAACTCCATATCCTCATTTCTCAACACATGAGTTGTATCAGAGATGTCGTGAACTCCTAATAATGATGATGGCAGAGCTAATCTATAGGCTACCTTCCTAATCCTCTCTAGGATCTTAAAAGGTCCTATGAATCTAGCCTCAGCTTGCCCTTTTTCCCAAACCTCCTCACCCCTCGTAATGGTGAAACTCGCAGAAACACGTGGTCCCCTACCTGGAACTCCACGTCCCTACACTTAGGATCAGCGTTGCTTTTCTGTCTGCTATGCAAAGCGAGAATTCAAGCTCGGATCTTCTCAATAGCTTCGTTAGTCTTCTGAACCATATTCGGTCCCAAATTCTTTCTCTCACCCATCTCATCCCAATGTATGGGCAACCTACATCTCCTTCCATAACAACATCTTGTATGGAGCTACTCCAATCATTGATTGATAAGTATTGTTGTATGAAAACTCAATCAATGGGAGGTACTTACTCCAAGACCCCTCGAAGTCCAATACACACGCTCTAAGCATGTCCTCCAATACCTGAATCATTCTCTCAGACTGTCCGTCTGTTTGAGGATGAAAGGTTGTACTGAAATTCAAATGAGTCCCTTAGCCTTCTGCAAACCACCCCAAAACTTGGAGGTAAATATGGGATCTCGGTCTGATATTATAGATTTAAGAACCCCATGAAGACGCACAATTTCCCTGACATATAAATATGTGTACTGATCTACAGTATAGGTCGTCCTCACTAGTAGAAAGTGCGCTAACTTGGTGTATCTGTCTACTATCACCAACACTGAGTCATGTAACCCCAGTGTCCTCGGTAAACCTCCCACAAAATCCATGGTAATGTATTCCCACTTCCACTCAGGAATAACTAAAGGTTGTAACAACTCCGCTGGTCATTGATGCTCAGCCTTCACCTGTTGACAGGTTAAACACTTGGCCACGTATGCAACTACGTCCTTCTTCATCCTAGGCCACCAATATAAAGTCTGTAGATCCTGATACATCTTTGTGGAGCATGGATGGAGCGAGTATGGTGTAATATGGGATTCGTCAAATATCTCTCGTCTAATACCCTGTAATAACCAACCTAATTCTAGACTTTGGACCATTAATAACTACTATGCATAGACACTACTCTTAAAAAAACATACATATGACATAGTCATAACTTTATTAAAAACTGTAAAGCAAAGATTAATATACATAAAATTCGGGGTATGATATGGGATCCCATTGTTTTGAAAATAAAACATATCTTAAATTGTAAATAAATTCGTTACAAGATCAGGTGCGGAAAATACATAGAAAATATAATTGAAATGACTAAAAACAACTTCGTCCTCGAATCGTTCACGCAGTCCACCGAATCCATTCTCCTTCAATACATAATCCCAAGCCGCCAAGAATTTTTCTACCGCCATAACTATTTTCCTGCACATATAAAATAAAGGAATGAGCCTAATGCCCAGCAAGGAAAATCTACTAAAAGCATGAAACATAAACATAAACATAAACTATAAACATATAACATATACTATCACAATTCTAACCCATGTACATGGTAAACATTGGGGTTTGTTAACTAAGCAACTATAAGCCTCAACATACAATGAGGTTTGCTAGCTAAGCAACTATAAGCCCCAAGAACATAAAAGTGTTGGGGTTCACTATTTAAGCAACTATAAGCCCCGAAACATATAAATATCATAACATATAAAAACATATTATAACATAATCATATAAGCGTATAATAACTATCTTATTTTCCTTACCAAATATTGGGATGTGAGAACAAGGACAGGATTTTGGAACACTCCTAATACCAACTAGAAGAATGTGAGTATTTCTAAAAGAAAGAGATGAAAAGAAATGAGTCTAAACCACTGAGAAGATACTTACCAACAAGAAACCTCAAGTTCAAAGAACTTAGATGCCTAACCAAGAATGGAAAATTATAGAGTTAGGATTTGAGTAGAGAAAAACTATAAAAACCAATGAAACATACAGAAATGAACTAGGAATAGGAATGCCTTTGAAAGCACTATAACCGAACTACAACTCAATATCAAAATACACACTATTAACCTTACTTACCAAGTGTTTTATAAGCTTAAGATGGTAAAGCTTATAACCCCAACCCAAGTGTTTAACAGTCTAAAGTAAACCTAACTGCTTGAAGGCTCTGAACTCAACTTGAAGAATGAAAGAAATGGTTGGGTACTAGGTCCTATTTATAGAGTTCAAGAATGAAAAGATCTTCTTTTAGCTTGAATAAAAATAATGACTATTTAATTGAAATACATTTGAATAATCGTTCAGCAGAGGCTTGAGACTCGGTCAAAAAGATTATGAGGCTTATCAAGAGGTTCTGGAATAAAATGAGCTTGGTTTCAAAATTATTCAAAAACCTTGCCCTAGAGCCGATATATCACCCATGGTAGGTGATATATCGCCTGGGCTTATATTCCTGAGGCTCGTCGAAGTGTTCGTGCGAAGTGACGTGTTTTTCGTATTCCCCGAGTGGCAATATATCGCTCCCTAGAGCTGCGATATATCGGCATACGCTAAAATATTATACACGTAATTGCACTTTTTCAGCCTAATTTGAATTGAGAAAACAGCTTTGACTGAGTCCTATAACGATTTTAGAGCTGCTGGCAGACTCTGGGGTTTTCAAATATTACTTTTATAAAACTATTCCTCAAAAATACTTTAATTTCACAATAAGCATGCACATGACAAGTGTCATTATCTTATTAGGTTTATCTAAACCTTATAGTATAATAAATATCATCTTCATAATCAGCTATATTAATAAAACCTTATGTTATAATTAATATTCTTAAACTATAGGTTAAACTTATAAAATCTATAAGTGTTGCTACGAGTGTTCAACTAAGTCCCGGCTTGAACCAAAATCCACAGTAATAAACATACTATAACTATTACTAGCAATTACCATTACTACTACTATCTAACTAGCTAAGTAAAATTCTTGGACTCTATAATTCTCCCCTACTAAAAAGAATTATGTCCTCAAAATTTACTTACCAAACAATTCCGGATACCAGGCTAACATGTCCTCCTCCAACTCCCATGTTGCCTCTCATTCAGAACTATTACTCCATAGGACTTTGACTATCAGAATACTCTTGGACGGTAACTGCTTCATCCCTCTTTCTAGGATGCTAACTGGTCGTTCCTCGTAACTCAAGTCTTTCTGGAGTGCTATCATATCGTACTTGAGGATGTGAGATGGGTCTGACACATACTTTCGTAGCATTGAGATGTGGAACACATTGTGGCTATCTGCTAGGACTAGCGGTAGGGCTAGTCTATATGCAACTGCTCTAACTTTGTCCAATATCTCAAAAGGACCTATAAACCGGGGACTAAGCTTGCCTTTCTTCCCAAACTGCTTCACACTTTTCATAGGAGATATATTCAAGAAGACTTGATCTCCGACCTTGAATTCTACATCACGCTGCTTGGCATCCGCATAGCTTTTCTGACGGCTTTGAGCAGTGAGCATACGCTTTCTAATCCTCGCTACTGCTTCTTGAGCTTTTCTAACAGCTTCGGGACCAAGGAGTTGCCTTTCTCCTACTTCATCCCAATGTAACGGCGATCTGCACCTTCTTCCATAAAGTAACTCATAAGGTGTCATCCCAATCCTTGACTGGTAGCTATTGTTGTAGGAGAACTCTATCAGCAGTAAGTACTTATTCCATGATCCTCCAAAATCAAGTACACAAGCGCACAACATATCTTCTAAAATATGTATTTTACACTCGGACTGACCATATGTCTGAGGATGAAAAGTTGTACTAAGACTTAACTTAGTACCCATGGCTTGCTGTAAACTTCCCCAAAATCTCGATGTAAACACCGATCCTCTATCCGACACTATTGTCTTGGGGATTCCATGCAACCTTACTATCTCTTGGACATAGATGTCTGCGTATTGAACCACTGTGTATGAAGTCTTAATAGGTGAGCGGACTTGGTTAGTCTATCTATTACTACCCAAGTCGAATCATGCTGCTCACTTGTTCGTGGCAAACCTATCACGAAATCCATATCTATATCGTCCCATTTCCATTCTGGTATGCTAAGTGGTTGCAATAAGCCTGCAAGCCGCTGATGTTCTGCTTTCACTTTCTGGCATATTAAGCATTTAGACACAAATTCCGCTATGTCCTTCTTCATTCCTGGCCACCAATATATTGCCTTGATGTCGTGAGTCATCTTGGTCGACCCTGGGTGAACTGAGTATGGGGTACTGTGCGCTTCTTCTAAAATCATCATCTTAATCCTTTGATCATTTGGCACGCATACCCGATCCTTATATCTCAATAACCCTTGACTTGATATTGAGAAATATGTGGCCTTACGTTCTCGAACTGCATCCATATGCACTACTAATGTGTCATCATGCTCTTGTTCAATCCTTATATCTTCTAGCAGATTTGACTGGATAGACAAATTAGCCAGCTTACTGATAACTACTTCTATTTCGGCATTGATCAGCTCCTGCTGCAGTGGCTTTTCTATTCCGGCTAGTGCTGCTAAACTTCCATAACTCTTCCTACATAGCGCATCAGCAACTACGTTTTCCTTTCCCGGGTGGTATAAGATTTTGCAGTCCTAATCCTTCACTAGCTCTAACCACCTGCGCTGCCTCATGTTGAGCTCCTTCTGAGTAAAGAAGTACTTTAAAATTTTGTTGTCCGTATAATTCTCGCACCGTTCTCCGTAAAGATAATGGTGCCAGATTTTCAACGCAAAGACCACCGTTGCCAACTCCATATCGTGAGTTGGACAGCGTTGCTCGTACCCCTTCAGCTGCCTTGAGGTGTAGGCTATCACCTTATCATTCTGCATCACCATGCAACCCAACCCTTGCTTTGACACATCGCAGTAGACTACAAACTTATCGTTGGGTGTCGGTACATAGAGTAATTGTGCTGAGCACAGCTTATGTTTAAGCAACTGGAAGCTTTCTTCACACTTATCAGTCCAGTTGAACCTTTTCTGTTTCCAGGTCAGGTTGGTGAGTGGAGTGGCTATCTTAGAAAAGCCCTCTACGAACCTCCTATAATAACCTGCTAATCCCCGAAAGCTCCTTACTTCTGACGCGTTCTTTTGATCTTGGCCAATCCTTCACAGCTTCTACCTTGGATAGGTCTACTGCAACTCCGTCCTTGGATATAATGTGCCCGAGGAACACCACTTGCGAAAGCCAAAACTTGCATTTCTTGAACTTGGCGTAGATTTGATGCTCTTTTAGTCGTGATAAGATCAACCTCAAATGTTTCTCATGCTCGACTTCGTCCTTTGAGTATACTAAGATGTCGTCGATGAACACTACGATGAATCTATCCAAGTAATCCTAAAGACCCTATTCATTAAGTCCATAAATGCGGTTGGAGCGTTGGTAAGATCAAAAGACATAACTAAGAACACATAATGCCCATAACGAGTTCTAAAATTTGTCTTAGGAATATTCTCTCCCTGCACCTTGAGCTGATGGTACCCAAACCGTAAATCAATCTTTGAAAATATGGTCGCACCTTGAAGTTGATCAAACAAGTCATCAATTTGGGGTAGCGAGTACTTATTCTTAATCGTTACCTTATTCATCTCGCGGTAATCTATGCACATCCGCATGCTTCCGTCCTTTTTCTTCACAAATAGAACCGGTGCTCCCCATGGCGAATGGCTTGGTCTGATGAAACCCAGGTCTAGAAGTTCTTGTAGCTGCGTCTTTAACTCCTTGAGTTCTGTAGGTGCCATCCGGTATGGTGCCTTGGAGATAGGCTCGGTGCTCGGTACTAATTCGATCGTGAAATCAATTTCCCGAGTCGGCGGCAACTTTGGTATGTCATCGGGAAATACTTCTGGGAATTCTCTTACAATACGGACATCTCCAACTTTAAGCAGAGTAACCTTTACTACACTATGATGCTGGCTAAGAATGCTTGACATCCTTTTTCTATCATCCTTTGAGCTTTGAGAGATTATATTAGCGGTGTGCGTAATCTTGAAACTTGTCCCATGAAGCATAGTCTTTGGCCGTCAGGAGTCTCGAACGTCACTTTCTTGCATTTGCAGTCGATGGTTGCACCATGCCTTGCTAGCCAAACCATTCCTAGTATCACGTCAAAGTCATTGATCTCCAGTTCTATCAGGTCTCTGTCTAATTCTACGTCCTCAATCTTGATCGGTACGCCTCATACTATCCGTGATGATAGAACTATTTTTCCCGAGGGCAACTCTGTTACAAACCTAGTTCTAAATCTTTCACAAGGTTTGTCTAGTTTTTCTATCATTCCTAACCAGATATACAAATGAGTGGCTCCCGAATCAAATAATACAGAACATATATTATTGAGGATAGAAATCTGACCTATGACAACCTTATTGCTAGCATCAGCTTCTCCTTGGGTTAAGGCAAATACCCTGGTACGAACCATTTTGTCTTCCTTTTGCCCTTCTGACTTGAGCTAAGGGCATTCTTTCTTCCGGTGTCCTTCTTGACCACAATTGTAACATCCCTTGGTGTTTGTCCGGCATTCACCAGGATGTTTCTTTTGGCACTTAGTACATTGCGGGTATTCTACATAACCTAGCCTATTACTTCTATTATTCGCTCATGCCCTTTTATCGCTATCGAACTGCTTATTGTCAGGATGCCTTCTTTTCTGACCATTGTTATTGTTGGACTGATTGTTGTTGTTGTGGCGGTTGTTGTTCTGACTACTCTGAGGTTGACATTGCTGTCTAGGCTCAGGCTTACTGGCTTCTTCTTTACTAACATTAGCTTGCAGCCTTTCTACTTCTATTGTCGTTTCTAGAACATCAGCATAGGTAGTATTTCCTGGGTTTGCTAGCTTAACCCTTAGCTCGATCTTTGGTTGAAGTCCTCTAACGAACTTAGACACCCTCAGATAGTTAGTTGGAACCATTTTCGATGCAAACTTAGCCAATCGGTCGAACTGTTGAGCATATTCTTCCACTGATAAACTCCCTTGCTTCAAGCCAGCGAACTCCTAAACTCTTGAAGCGATGACAGCCAATTATAATACTTTTTGTGGAACAGCTCCACAAATCAGGTCCAAGTCATGGTGGCAACATCATGCGTCTGCTGGACTAAGTCCCACCATATTCTGGCATCTTTCTTGAGCAGAGATGAAATGCAAGATATGCAGTCCGCTTTGCCTAGATTCATGTGCGTCAGGATTGGCTCCACATTCCTGAGCCAGTCTTCTGCCTAGAAGGGGTCCATAGTCTTTTCAATGTTCAGAGCGTGTTGCTTACGGAATCGCTCATAAACTGGCTCCATGTGCAACTGTATATGGCGCATAATTCGTCACTGGCCATCCCCCATATGGACCAACTTGTTGGGGTGTTGGGGCCATTTGCTGCAGCTGTGGTTGCGGCAGAGGCGGAGGCTAAGTCTGAGTCTGAGACTGAGCCGGTTGTCGCTGTTGCTGTAATAACTCCTCAACTTGTTGTCACAGTCCGGCAATTTCCACAGTGTTGTCAACTGGTGGTGGCGGCGGCACATTGCGGCTAGCAACAGCACACACTCCCCTTCTGCGAACTGGAGGGGCTTCATTGCTCACTGGACCAGCGTTGGAGGCATTTCAATTGGTGCGAGCAGATCTTCGGAGCGACATTGCAGCAGAGTTCTAACAGTTGAGAGAAACATGTCTGAACTTTACCCTAATAGGCTCTAAGGCAAAAACTTAATCTAAACAAACATAACTCGGACCTATTAATTATGACTTCTTATGAAAATTATATAAGCCTTCTTTATTATTAGAGTGGGAATCTATACTTAGAAAAATAAGCCATCTTTATTATTTTCTAAGTCTGTTTCTAATCATCCTATATGACTTAATTCTCAGGCTCGAAACTCATCTTTGTTCCAAAGTTAACCATATTGAGGGAGGGCTGGGATCAGTAAATCGTCCCCACTACTATGGCCCCCTAACTCTCAATATAGAAACTTGGTTCATTGATTTGTATCCACCCTCACCGAACTTAGTCATTATTTATTATATTTATTATTTATTATAATTGCAAAAGAAAATCAAACTCATATATGTTAACAAAATAACATTGATATTAATTTGGAAAAAAAAAATTCACTATTTACAATCATAAATGCAAATAAACAAAATAAATAACGAAACTAATCTATTCTAAAAATCGGGATCTTCTACATCTGATCCTTCATCTAGCATATCGTCATCTATCTGTTCATAGTCATCATTGTCTTGTGCCTGAAAATGCCCTCGAGGAAGATTCGTAAAAATTCTATGTTTTTGCTCATTTTTAAATTGAAATTCCATTTTTGAAGTGAACCTGAGTATGAGAAAGTAATATCTCATAGCTACTGGCAATTTATCTTCATCATCTATCGTTTCCCAAATTTCTTCTAAGGCTGCAATCACAGTAGGATAATCTCTAAAAAGTATAATTACTAAAACGTATTGCTCTGTTGATCTCATCATGATCTGCTTAGATTCTTGGAGGTGACCTATCTCCCTGTGGAACAAAAGTAGACTTCGAGTGATTCTTTCTAGCACTCCTACGGTGTTTCTCAGTTCTCTAATCCTTTTTAGGCCTTAATGGCTCGGATATCCTCATAAGTTAATCATTTGTTCATTCTTAACTGAAACATAAAGGCTAAAATCGTTAGCTATACATATAAACATAATAACTATAAACATAAACACTTACTTGGCGATCAAATTCGGAGCTTTGATTGTGTGCATCGAAGAGAACTTCATGCGGATGAACCGTTTCTCTGATACCAACTATAATAACCAACCTAATTCTAGACTTTGGACCATTAATAAGTACTATACAGAGACACTGCTCTTAAGAAAACATACATATGAAATAGTCATAACTTTATTAAAAACTGTAAAGCAAAGGTTAACATACATAAAATTCGAGGTATGATATGGGATCCCATTGTTTTGAAAATAAAACATATCTTAAATTGTAAATAAATTCAGTACAAGATCTGGTGCGGAAAATACATAGAAAATATAATTGAAATGACTAAAAACAACTTCGTCCTCGAATCGTTCACGCAGTCCACCGAATCCATTCTCCCTCAATACGCAATCCCAAGCTGCTAAGAATCTTTCCGCCGCCATAACTGTAACACCCGAAGTTGCTAATAAGGTTTAGGACCTTGATTAGCGTGCCTAGAGGGCAATAAGTGAATTAACATGATAATATATGAATTTGAATGAATATGTGATTAGAATGCATGTTTAGATGGAATAAATATGCATGTGGACCCCGTTTGTATGTTAGGGGTAAATTGGTAATTTTGGCCCGCTGAGGGCATAAATGTGATAATTGTATTATGTGATTTGTACCACGTGAGTGTGGTGATATTAATGTGGTGCACGTGCCGAGACGGTCCTAGGGAGCTAATTAGTTTAAAAGTCACAACGGGATTAAATACCTAGCTCGGGAGGAGCCTAGGGGTATTTTGGGAATTTTGTACCTTAACTTTGTGAGTTAATGGTTCTTGGTGATTGAGTAACTTGAGTAACCATTAGTAACTGCTGAGAGTAACAAGTTGTGATGGGAAAATGGTAGAATTGTAATAGAGATGAGATGACAAAAATGCCCTTGAGGTGTAGTTAGGAAGGGATTTAGATGAAGGGGTAAGATAGTATTAAGGCAAAGGGTTGGATAAACTTCAGCTGAAGGAAAGGGCGAATCATGTATTATACTTAGTCATATGTTGGTTTATGCTGAAATTAGAAGAAAAAGATAGAAGGAAAGAGGAGAACAAGAAGGAACCTGAGTTTGAAACCTAGGAGGGGAATCAAGAGGTTTGACGCAACCAAAATCAAGATAAGGCTAGGATTGCTCAGAGGTAAGAGTTTGTGCTCTGTTTTTGTTGAATTTAAGCCTGAATTTTCAGAGATTAAGTGTGGGAAATTTAAAGGAAATATGGCTGGTTTTACTTGGAAATTCAGTTAGGATAGCAAAAGGAATGTGGCTTGAAGCTAGAATTGAGGAGAATTCAAGCTGAGCTTTGATTGAGGTATGAATCTTTAGCATGTTTAAATTTTGTATCTGGTGTGGTTTAAGATTTTAGAAGTTTGGTTTGCAGTTTTTTAGGCTTTGGTTTATATTTTAAAAGCCATGGTTTGAACTTCTGAAATTTGAAACTCAAGAATGGATTTTGAGTGTGATTGTGTAAATGAGTTTGTTTTTTATGTTTATAGGTTGTTAAAGGGTTCATTTGGGGTTTTAAATGGATTTTGGCGCTTAGGTACTTGTTTGGATTGAATTGGAGTTGTTTTGGCTCAGGAAAAACGCAGGGGGAAACCCAGATTTCTGGGTTCGCGAAGGGGCGTCGCGGCCCTGTTCTTTAGCGCCGCGGCGCGATGCTGCTTCAGGGCTAGGGGTACTCTCTGACTCGCTAGGCGCCGCGGCCCTCAAGGACAGCGCCATGGTGCTAGGATATTTTTAGGATAGGAAAATTTGCATTTTTGGGCATTTGCTCCGGGGGCTCGGGGGATGTTTTCGATGCATTGTTTTAGGAATTTGGAGATTCCGAGAGTATGGGATTGGTCCCGGGAAGTGGTTTTGGATTGGTTAGTATTAAAGGATGTTTTATATGTGTTGTGACTAGGTCTTCGAAGAGGCTCGGGATAGAGGACCGTACTCGAGGCTTTGGTGCATTGTGAAGCTCAGGATACAAGTAAGAAAACTGTAACACCCGTGGATCAGGGCATGGGCCCATAGTGTTGTTTCAGGGCACGTCCCTAGACTACATTATTGTTAGGATGTTGCTTTGTTTGAATTATTATATGCTTGAATGATGTTTAAGCATGCTATATGTGTGGATATAGTATCATGAACGGCAAAGGAGCCGAGAACGGCGAGACCCCAATGGGTACATGGGATAACCTTACGGTGTGGACCGAGAACCCAGGCTTCGGTAACACTTCTGGGACGGCATGGCCGTATATGTGTTTAAATCTTATGGATTGTCTGATTAACTGTGAGTTATCTGCTATAGTGATTGTATGTTATGTACTGTATGAGTTTCTTGCTAGGCTTCGGCTCACGGGTGCAGCCATGAGTACGGAGAGCGTGGGGGCAGCGCGTACATGTTTGGCCTGCCCGACTGCTTTGGTTGGAGGCATTTTGAGAAATGGTTGTATTAAATTATGTTTTGATAATTACTCATCTGTAAACCTATTTTGAATTGTAAATATTTTACAAACCTCATCTTGGGATCCCGAATGTTAAACTCTTAAACTTTTAACGATTTAGAGTACTTTTAAAGATTACAGCCTAGATTCCTATTTAATCACACTTTTATTATTAAAACCTCGACTAGCGAGCTAATTGCACATTTTAAACTCACTTAGTAACGACTCTAAGGTAGTAAGGCGTTACAATAACTATTTTCCTGCACATATAAAATAAAGGAAATAACCTAATGCCCAACAAGGAAAATCTACTAAAAGCATGAAACATAAACTATAAACATATAATATATACTATCACAATTCTAACCCATGTACATGGTAAACATTGGGGTTTGTTAACTAAGCAACTATAAGCCTCAACATACAATGAGGTTTGCTAGCTAAGCAACTATAAGCCCCAAGAACATAAAAGTGTTGGGGTTCGCTATTTAAGCAACTATAAGTCCCAAAACATATAAATATCATAACATATAAAAACATATTATAACATAATCATATAAGCATATAAGCATATAATAACTATCCTATTTTCCTTACCAAATATTGAGATGTGAGAATAAGGACGGGATTTTGGAACACTCCTAATACCAACAAGAAGAATGTGAGTATTTCTAAAAGAAAGAGATGAAAAGAAATGAGTCTAAACCACCAAGAAGATACTTACCGACAAGAACCTCATGCTCAAAGAACTTAGATGCCTAACCAAGAATGGAAAAATATAGAGTTAGGATTTGAGTAGAGAAAAACTATAAAAACTAATGAAACATACAGAAATGAACTAGGAATAGGAATGCCTTTGAATGCACTATAACCGAACTACACCTCGATATCGAAATACACACTATTAACCTTACTTCCTAATTGTTTAATAAGCTTAAGATGATAAAGCTTATAACCCCAACCCAAGTGTTTAACACTCTAAAGTAAACCTAACTGCTTGAAGGCTCTGAACTCAACTTGAAGAATGAAAGAAATGGCTGGGTACTAGGTCCTATTTATAGAGTTCAAGAATGAAAAGATCTTCTTTTAGCTTGAATAAAAATAATGACTATTTAATTGAAAAACATTTGAATAATTGTTCAGCAGAGGCTTGAGACTCTGTCAAAAAGATTCTGAGGCTTATCAAGAGGTTATGGAATAAAATGAGCTCGGTTTCAAAATTATTCAAAAACCATGCCCTAGAGCTGATATATCGCCCATGGTAGGCGATATATCGCATTGGCTTATATTCCCAAGGCTCGTCGAAGTGGTCGTGCGAAGTTACGTGTTTTTCGTATTCCCCGAGTGCGATATATCGCCCCCTAGAGCTGCGATATATCGGCATACGCTGAAATATTATACACGTAATTGCATTTTTTCAGCCTAATTTGAATTGAGTAAACAGCTTTGACTGAGTCCTATAACGGTTTCAGAGCTGCTGGGAGACTCTGGGGTTTTCAAATATTACTCTTATAAAACTTTTCTTCAAAAATAATTTAATTTCTCAATAAACATGCACATGACAAGTGTCATTATCTTATTGGGTTTATCTAAAACTTATAGTATAATAAATATCATCTTCATAATCAGCTATATTAATCAAACCTTATGTTATAATTAATATTCTTAAACTATAGGTTAAACTTATAAAATCTATAAGTGTTGCTACGAGTGTTCAACTAAGTCCCGGCTTGAACCAAAATCCACAGTAATAAACATACTATAACTATTACTAGCTATTACCATTACTACTACTATCTAACTAGCTAGTAAAATTCTTGGACTCTACATACCCTTATCTATCGAAACACAGATCTGACCCTTATACTGTAGTAAACCTGTCTCTGAAATAGAATAATCCTTAGCCACTCCAACTAGGACATTCCCTCTAACCTCCTTCAACTGCGCATCATCCAACTGATCCTCTCTTATCCTCTCCAGGTGGGTAGATTGTAAAGTAATATTGGCCAACCGATCCACAATTAGGTCTATCCTCGCTCTGGTTATCTCTTCTGCCAATTTCTTCGATATCTACTTCAAACTAAATAGTTGTTCTAGGCCTCTCCGACTTAATGCATCTGCCACTACATCGGCTTTCTCTGGGTGGTAAAGGATGTCACAGTCATATTCCTTCACCAATTCCAGCCAACGTCTCAGTCTCATGTTCAAGTCCTTCCGGGTGAAGAAATACTTCAAACTCTTATGATTAGTGTATATCTTGCACTTCTCTCCATACAAGTAATGTCGTCAAACTTTCAGTGCGAATACCACCGCTGCCAGTTCCAAATCATGGGTAGGATATCACTGCTCATACTCCTTCAGCTGTTGCGATGCATAAGCAATAACCTTCTCATTCTGCATCAACACGCATCCCAATTCCAGTCTCGATGTGTCACAGTACACTACAAACTTCCCTCCCTTCTAAGGAAGACTCAACATAGGAGCAGTGATCAGTCGTTGCTTCAGTTCTTGGAAGCTACTCTCACACTTGTCTGACCAGGTGAACTTCAGATTCTTTCGTGTCAATTCATTCATGGGTGTGGCAATCTTCAAAAACCCTTCTACAAACCGTCTGTAAAATCCCACTAGTCCAATGAAGCTCCTAACCTCTGAGGTGTTCCTTGGCCTCGACCAATCTTTCACTTCCTCTACTTTGGCTGGATCTAGCTTAATCCCATCTCCACTAACAATATGTCCAAGGAATGTCTCTTCTGGTAGGCAGAACTCGCACTTCTTAAACTTCGCATACAAGCGACGCTCTCTCAATCTTTGTAATACTTGTTGGAGATATTGTTCATGCAGTGCCTCTGAACTGGAGTAAACTAAGATGTCGTTGATGAAAACAATCACAAACTAATCCAAGAAGTCCTTGAAGACCCTATTCATAAGATCCACAAATGTTGTTGGGGCATTGGTCAAACCAAACGACATGACCAAGAACTCATAATGCCCATACCTCATTCGGAAGGTCATCTAAAGAATATCCTCGTCCTTGATACTCAGCTGGTGATAACTAGATCGAAGATCAATCTTTGAGAATATCGTCTTTCCCTGCAGCTGTTCGAATAGGTCATCGATCCTTGGTAAGGGATACTTGTTCTTGATGGACAGTTTGTTCAACTCCTTGTAGTCTACACACATTCTCAGAGCCCCATCCTTGTTCTACACAAATAAAACTGGAGCACCCCATGGCAAGAAGCTGGGTCTGATAAACCCCAAATCTAGAAGCATCTGCCACTTAATCTTCAAATACTTCAGCTCTGCCGGAGCCATTCTATATGGTGCCCTCGACACTGGTTCTGTACTCGGCGCCAACTCAATGACGAACTAAATCTCCCTGTGTGGCAGCAATCCAAATAATTCCTCAGGGAAAAAGTCTCAGAACTCGCATACCAATCTAGTCTCTCTTTGTCCCACTGGCATAACTCTAGTGGTATCCACCACACTAGCTAGAAAACCTATACAAACTCCTTGTAATAGGTCCCTAGCCCTCAATGTTGATATCATAGGAATGTGGCAACCATGCATAGCACCGACAAAAACAAAGGGGTCCTCGCCCTCAGGCTTAAAAGCCACCATCTTCTTCCTGCAATCTATAGTAGCCCCATATCTGACCAGCCAATCCATTCCAAAAATCATGTCAAAATTATCCATACCCAACTCAATCAAATCAATTGATTGTTCCCTGCTATCCACCATCACTGGTAGTGCTCTAATCCATCTCCTAGAAACTACCAGCTCCTCTATAGGCAATATAGTCCCATGCCACGCAGTATAGTACTCACTAGTTCTACACAGTCTATCAATTACATTACTAGAAACAAACAAATGTGAAACAAATGTGAAGCACCAGAGTCAATAAATATAGTATATGAAGAGCCAGCACTAGAAAGTTGACCTGTGACTACCGAGGGACTAACCTTAGCCTTTGCCTGCGTCAAGGTGAACACTCGAGCTAGAGTCATGCTGTCCACCCTCCCTAGTTCCTCCTTTTTCAATGTCGGGAAATCTTTCTTGAGGTGTCAAACCACCCCGCACAAGTAACAAACTTTGGCCATGCATTTGCCCAAATGGCACTTCATGCACTTTGGATAACTCCTCCATGCTTCACCGCCTCCCTGGCAGCCACCCTGAACACCTCGGCCCCTCCTATCAGGACCAGCAGTGGTCAGGGTATCAGGGGTCTTCCTCTTTAGATAACTAGGGCCTCAACCCCTACCAAACCTTGTATATCGAGGCACTGCCCTGCGAACATCCCGTCTCATAGCGTTCTCCCTCCAGATCTTATTCTCTGCCTCCTCAGTAATAAGAGCCTTCTCAACCGCCTGGGCATAAGTCGTATGCCCAGGTACTAATGTGATCCTCACATATCGAGCTATCATAGCATTAAGCCCTTGAATGAACCTATCCTATATGGCCAAATATGTAGGTACTAAGTCTGGTGCAAACTTCGCTAGCCTATCAAACTTCAGGGCTTATTAAGTAACTGTCATACTGCCCTGTACCAACCCTATAAACTCGTTCACCTTTGCTACCCTGACGACAACATTGTAATACTTCTGGTTGAATAGATCTCTGAACCCATCCTAACTCAAAGTAGAAACATCTCGAGTCTGTGATGCCACCTCCCACCAAATATGGGCATCCTCTCTAAGCATATAGGTGGCACAAGCCACCCTGTCATTACTTTCCACCCTCATAAAGTCCAGGATGGAGGTGATCATACTCATCCACTGTTCAGCTGTAATGCCCTAGTTACCCCAGAACAGTTACGGTGAACCAAAAATTTGACTCGCTACTCGAGTCCTTTGGTTAAAAACGTGCATCTAAGTGTTATTAACAGGCTAAGGTGGAAAACCAATCAAAAGGAAAGGATATATTTTATTAAGTACATAAAATTGTTCATGGGCCCATCAAAGTTATTTACAACTCAAAATGGTCATTACTGTTTCAAATTTACAAACCCACCAACCTAAGCGGCAAAAATAGGCTAAACCCCCTAGTTCCTCTGAGAACTCCTTGGTCGTGGTGGTCAAGCGTCCGCATATGTACACATCACCACCTAAGCTCTCCACTCAAGGTTAGGTGAGCTTTTCTTTCCCTTTAATTGCACCACATAGCACCCATGAGCCAAGGCCCAGCAAGAAAACACAATATAGCATGATATAATATCAACAATGGTCATAATAATCATTCAGGACTTTCAGTCCAAAACAGGTAAGTGACAGTCACAAAAGTCACTAAGGTGGGTACAGCTCCCTTTAGCCATGTGACGATAGGGTCACCGGGGCTTAATAGATAAGTGAACCTTTCACTAGCTTAAACAGGTTAGGTGCATGATGACTAGTCACCAACATAACCTACCTCATCACCATACAGTCATAACCATGGAACTCTGTTCCCTAGCCATGTGACAAGCAGTCACCTAGGCCTTAGGCCTTGGCTCTGAGTAACTAGCTTAGACTAGCCAAGTGCTTATAAGTTTCATCAACCTTAGGGTCGGTCCAGCATTAATGCCTTAGAGTCACTCAACGCTGATATCGATTAGATCTAATCTTCATTCGGCCCTGCGTTCAGGATGCTTATGCCGTTTCTGACTATTCAGTGCCATACACAAGTAAACAACATTTGCTAGCATTTAATATGCAATCCATGTCCACATTTATCAATCAACATGGTTCAACAACAATCATGCATGTCATATACACAAGGTGCAGTTTTCTTACCTCTGATTCGAGCGAGAATGAATAAAAGAATGACCCTTGAGAATGATCTGACTTTTAGTCCTTCAGCGATCACCTAGTCATAACCAAATATGGGAAACCATCAATAAATAAAATGAACATCAAAGGTTCCTAAACCAAGATCTAGCCTTTGGGACATCAATCCCCACTAATCCGGGTAGTAGGAACCATCCCGAGGCCTAAAACCAAGTTCCCGGGGCCAAAACACTCAAACGGGCTCAAACCTGACCAAGGGCTGCGACCCTAACACCTTGGGTTGCGGCCCCCAGCCACTCCAGGAGCAAGGGCCACGGCACCCTACACCTAGGGTCACGGCACCCAGCAAGGCCAAACTTGCTCCACCAGCTTCTTCGAGCTAGGGCCGCGGCGCCCAAGAACAGGGCCGCGGCCCCCAACCCAGAACCATCCCCAAACTCATTCTCCTTCATCCCAATCCCTCCAAAAACATACCTAAACAGTTCCAAATCATCAAATCAAAGTTCCCAAGCTTCCCAATGATCCAAAACCATCAAATCCCAAGGCTCAAATGAACCAAAAACTCAACGATTCACAAAAGCCAACTCTAAGCTTAGAAACTCTAAAAAAAACTCAAAACTTAGATTACCTTTGATTGGGTTGTTTCTCGTCAAATCCTTCGGTCAAGAAGCTTCTAATCTTTCCTAGGATCGCTATGCCTTGATCCTTGCTTGATTCTGACTCCTAGAACTCGAGATTTCTTCGAAAATGCTTCGAACGGTAAAATGAACTAACGGGAAAAGAACGAGAGGTTTTCTAACGTACGGTTCTATCTGACAAGCTACTTCAAGCTTAAGTAACCTCAAATAACACCTAGTGCTCGGGGTCCCGAAAACACCACCGGGGACATTATAGTCAAAATTTCCAGAATTTCCTCCTGATCTCAATAACTCCCAATTTATCATCAAATAACATCCTCATAACTCAATATCCCAATAAAAGACCCCCTGTTATGAAAAAACTGCTAATTTATAATATAAGATCGTCTCATGCTGAATAGCTCGAATATATCTCCATAATAATGGGATCTCATTCACAAATCACAATATGCACCCAAATACACAAATATGCCCTCAACAGGCGAAATTACCAAAACACCCTAATAATCAAATGTGGACCCACATGCATGCATATAACATAATATTATAACATAATTCACATAAACATGCATATAATCATTTAATGGCATAATTAAACAGTTATGGCCCTCCCAGCCTACTAATCCAGCCATTAAACTACATTAAGGATTTCAGGGCATTACATCAGCCTTCAATGGGTTTCGTCATCCCTCAAAGATTGGAGGAAGTTGTCTCTTGAATCATTCATAAATTGGCTCCCACATGTTCCCCACTTTAGGTGGTTGTGCAGCTGGTGCCACAGCAGATGGCACAATAGGTGCAGCGCTCCCTGACGGAGCCTGCTGTCTTAAAAGGCAAATATGTTATTCCTAACTTTGTAGCCTGGCTTGCATATCAGCAAGTATCTGCTTCCAATTCTCATAGATTGGCAGAGGGTTCTGGCCCTGCTCATCATCTCTTGCCTCGAACCTAGTGTCAGCTAGTCGTATTGATATCCTTGGATGCATAACTATCCAAGTTTATCTGCAATCAACGACTCGACAGTGAGGCAATGATAACAGGTTCACACTTTTTCCATGGTCCAACATTGAAACTCAACCAACAATATGCAATCACGATGCAAACAATCATTTAAACATTTATTCACATACAGTAGCAATGCTAATAAGCACGCCTTATCATAATCACAAAACTGTCAAGGGCCAGGCCCTATCAGTATATCTCATGCTACTTATTAATCATGCAAATAAAGCATTTATATTTCATTTAAACATTTAAGCATACAATCACATATATATGTTACCAAACCCTGAGTTGAGCTTGTATTTAGCGATGAGTGTACATGCCCAACCAGTCTTCAGGAACCCTTAAACCTAGACCGCTCGGATACCAAGTAGTAAAGCCCTCGATAACCATGACAGTTACACTATGTATTTTAAAATAGTGCAAGACTTGCTAATCAAGTCATTTGAACATAAATGTGATCCTAATGTCAACTAACAGGTTAGGGTTAAAATATTTTGATCATAAATGGTTAATATTCATTAAAAAAAATGTTTGATACATGGGATCCAAAAACAGGGTTTGTGTGGTAAATACAACTCTCAAAAGTTGATACAACAAAAGCTAGTCTAACAGAAAAATATAATTTAGAGCTCTATTCCGGTAACTTTCCCTCTGCTGTGGTGGTCAAGCAGCTGACAATGTACACTTCGCCCCAGAGCTTTCCAACTCATGGTTGGTCCAATTTCCCTTTGCCTTTACCTGCACTACGTAGCACTCGTGAGCCAAGGCCTAGCAAGAAAACCATAAACAGAAAATACATATAGCAGCAGTAGCATTTAATCAACTTTAATTCAACTAATTCAATTATTTAGCAGAGTACAATCATTAAGCTAAACAACGGTAAACATGTATTTTCAAGCAGACATCTCAATCAATAATATAAATGCTTAGTTGTCAGCGCCCTTAGGCCGAGCCCTCTATTTATCTAGCTGATCCCGGCTCGCTTAGGCCGAGCTGCGTTCAGTAAACTTATCATCAGCCCCGACATCCTTAGGTCGTACTTTCATATAACGCATACAATCATATAATTACAAAATACATATGTTCAATTAAAGGGTCAGTCTCATTCACAACCACACGGGTGCAGTTTTCTTACCTCGAATCCCGAGCGATAACTAAAAAGTGGTCCCGAGCACGAACTTCAGTCCTGAGCCTTAACGATAATCCTAGTCACAAGCAACAATGGATAACTATCAATCTCTAATCCTAATAAATGTTTTGGAAACAAATACCAGCCTCCAGGACCTCGAATTCTACTAAACTTGGTAGTAGAGTTCGTTCCAAGCGCTTAAGTTTGAATCCCCGAGCCTAAAACCTTGCTTTCCTTTAATTTCCCATTTAGGGTCGCGACTTACCCTTAAGGGCCGCGACCCACCCCTTAGACAGAGATCCATCCCTCCCTGCTGGAGGAAATGCAGCGCGCCTGGCGAAACAGAGGCACTCCAACCTCTTCAAGCACGTGGGTCGCAGCATCTGAAGAATAGGGCCGCGACCCGAGCCTCCAAACCCAGAAAATCCAAACTTGTTCAGCGTTTTCCTCAAGCCTAAACCCCAAATCTTCAGTAAATCTCATAATTGAACCCAGAAAACTTATCCTTATATCTTAACAATCATAACTAATCTATAACAATTGCCTACTCTCCTCAAACACCCAAAATCAGAATTGATAACCGTGTTCATGCAAGCTCTAAGTTTCAACATTATTCCAATAGAATTCAGTAATCAAAGGTTAGATTTTTACCTAAATTGATAACTTGAATCCCCCAGCTAAAGTTTTTCCACTTCCAGCCTCAAATCCCAGCTTAATTTCCCTGAGTGTTCTCCTTCAATTCTCCATATTTAACTTAGGTTCTAGAGAGAGTGAGAACGTGAGTGAGAGAGAGAGTGAGAAGGCTAAGAGGTTCTTTCGATTTCCTAATAGTTCTAGTAAAACTTAAAGTGTCTAAGACAAACTTAAGCCCCAAAAGACATAAATGCCCCTCCAAAACTCAGCCTTCTTTAATTGTTCCAAGGGTAAAATGGTATTTTCCCAAATTCTCGCTAATTCCTCAAGTCATCCTATCAATTCCCAATTAATCCCAACATGTCCAAATAATTACCGAATACTTACTCATTACTCAATAAACTGCAAATTATATTCAAAGTTCCCAAAATACCCCTAAACTCACCCTGAGTCATGTATTAAACCCCGCCGTGACTATTCCGCTAATCCGCTCACTAAGATCGCCTCGAGCCATATACTGCAAATATATCCACATAATAATGTGGTCTCAATCATTTAGCACATGTAATCACATTTATGCCTTAACGGGCCAAAATTACAGGTATGCCCTTATAAACAGTAAAGGGACCAAATGCATATTTAATACTCATAAACATGCATATAATATATTCACATAATCATATAAATCATGCATGCCACATAGTCACGTATTTAAATCACATAATCACATACATATCCAATTACGCCCTCCCAGCACGCTAATCCTGGTATTAAACCCTATTAGCATTTTTTGGTCGTTACGTAAAACATCCTTCAAAATAGTATTATTCAAAAGAAAATGAAGACTCTGGAATCTCATAGTTATTTTACAACCAAAGTACTTGATTAAAACATAACATAATACATCTAGTGGACCCATAGTCACATTGTCCATAACATGTACTAACACCACCGTAGCTCTCTGACTCATTGTGTAACGCCCTGGATAGCAAAGACCGTGACACTGTGTGTTTATAAAGATGCAGGACTTGCTAATTAAGTCATTTAAATCGAAACGTGTTACTGATACTATAGTTCAATTAGGGTTAAAAGATTTTGGTCTCAAAAGCTTCATTTTCTATAAACAAACATTCTTTTTACGTGGGATCCAATAAGTAGTAAAGTTAAAGACTGTTTACAAAAGATTCAAGATTTAAATACAGTTGCTAGCCAATCTAAGGAAAAATAGACAAATAGGCTTTTCTTGTCCTGTTCCACTCCTCGGTCGTGGCGACCGATCAACTGGTTATGTACATTCAGCCCCGAAGCTCTCCATCTCAGGACTGGTCCAACTTGCCTTTGCCTTTACCTGCACCACGTAGCACCCGTGAGCCAAGGCCTAGCAAGAAAACACAATAGCAGAGCATAATCATTAAGCAAATAACTAGATAACTCACTGTTAGGGTCATTTTAGGTTTTCTTTAGAGATCGTTTTAGGTTGTGTTTTTAGTTATTTAGGATTGTTTAGTGCAGATTTATGCTTGTTTTCTTCTTGTTTCAGGTTTTAATGGTCAATTGCATAATATGGAGTGAAATGAGAAGAAACATGTTAAATATGATTAATAAGATGGATTTCGTGTTGATTGTGGAGTTTCAAGACATTATGTGTGGAAAGTACTACATTGAAGATGCTCAACACACGTCGTTTATGCTCTATAACGCAAGTCTGAGACTTCAAGCCGCATTTTTACAAGGATTTATTCACTTTCTGGAAACATGTCTAGAAATAGAAGTTGTATATATTTCTCTTATCTTTCCACAGCTTTTTGAATCAGTCAATTCGGAGTTATATTGAAGGAGTTATGATCAAAATACAATGAGCTGACGTTGCAGGCTGTTCAAAACGAGTCAGTTTTATTCTGTACAAAGTAGCGCCCCAGCGCCACAAACCAGCGCCCCAGCGCTGCCGAGAAACAGAGAGCATATTTTGACACGGGTTACAGCGCCTAGGCGCTATGTTTCAGCGCCCCAGCGCTAGGGTCCGTACGGAAACACAATTTAGGGGAATTTTCAAGGGTAATCTTGTCTTTTCATGCAAAAATGAATTAGGGTCTATAAAAGCTTCTTTAATGACGTTTTTAGAGGAGGAGATCAGATTAAGCAAGGAGGCTAGAGAAGAAACAAAAACCTAGAGTTCTTTTCTTTATCTTTTGATTTTGATTATGTTAAATTCTATGCTTATGTTTGATTTAGTCATGTTCATGAACTAAATTTCTGTTTAGGTTTTCTAATTGACTCTCTTGAAACTCTATTATGATTTAATGCATTTACTTATTTCTTCTTCATCTGAAATCTATTTAGTTTGTGTTCATTGTGTATGTGATTGATTGATCAACTTTTACATACGATTTATGAATTTGAATCAAAATCTGAAAAGTGAGATTTGAATATGCTAAAATTGAATAGACATAGATTTCAATTTAGAACGAAAGTATCAAATTGGTTTATGTGATTTATGGCTGTATTCATTGCTTCCTATTGTTTGAATTGACCATAGAAATATAGGGAATTCACATTAGGTCGAGTTTTCTATCTCTTAACTCGAATAGTTAACACTTTTGCATGCCTATCATTTCAGTGAGAAGAGTTTCAGTAGTAATTGCATTAAAGATTAATAGAGTGGATAGTAGAGAAGATTAGGATTCCTAATTATTTTACGGTGAATTTAATCCTTGAGTTCTTGTTATTATTTGATTTCTGCAATTTTTATTTAATTCTGTTTTCTTGTTTTAAAAATTCACAAATCTAATTTTCATTAGTCAAATAGAAACAAAAAAATTAATTATTTGGTAATTGATAAATCAGTCTCCGTGGGAACGATACCGGTCTTACCGGAATAAACTGCAAAAGCGATTACGTACACTTGCGTAGCCTTAAAATATCGCACTGTGTGTTTATAAAGATGCAGAACTTGCTAATTAAGTCATTTAAATCGAAACGTGTTACTGATACTATAGTTCAATTAGGGTTAACAGATTTTGGTCTCAAAAGCTTCATTTTCTATAAACAAACATTCTTTTTACGTGGGATCCAATAAGTAGTAAAGTTAAAGACTGTTTACAAAAGATTCAAGATTTAAATACAGTTGCTAGCCAATCTAAGGAAAAATAGACAAATAGGCTTTTCTTGTCCTGTTCCACTCCTCGGTCGTGGCGACCGATCAACTGGTTATGTACATTCAGCCCCGAAGCTCTCCATCTCAGGACTGGTCCAACTTGCCTTTGCCTTTACCTGCACCACGTAGCACCCGTGAGCCAAGGCCTAGCAAGAAAACACAATAGCAGAGCATAATCATTAAGCAAATAACTAGATAACTCACACATTATAAACATATACTCAACAGTTCAGACATTCATGTTGTTCAAGTATCCAGCATACTAGGTACATTATCTCATATCATCATTCAATCCACATATGATAACTAGGGTTAGCGCCCTTAGGCCATACCCTCTATTTATCCCACTGAATCTGACCTGCTTAAACCGAGCTCAATGAATATTAAGTTGTCCTCAGCTACTAGTGGCCGAGTCGCGCCCTGTGCGCAGGTATTATTTACGGCACCCTTAGGCCGTTTATCACAAGTCCCATGGCATAATACCATCTATGACATTATACAGATATAGGGAGCTCTTAGTCCCATCACAAATACATAACTGGGTGCCATTTTCTTACCTTTAGATTCGCTAGCTTTGTTCAATTTGATCCTCAAGCACGATCTCATCTGAGCCCTAGCGTACACCTAGTCACAGCCATAGATCAGAATCATCACCAAACCTCAAATCCAAAACCTAGCCTCGGGACACAATCTCGAGCCCTCGGGAAGCCCCAATTCCACCAAACGGGGTGGTGGAATCAAACCCCGACACCCCCCCCCCCCGGCCAAAAACCCTTAGAAATAACCCAAAAACCCCTTTCTGGAAACAGGGTAGCGCTACAGTGCCCTAAGGAGAGCGCTATAGTGCTACAAGCAGAGCCAAAAGGCTCTGGAACTTTAGGACCTTGCGCTGTAGCGCCCAGTGACTAGCGTTGTAGCGCTAGTCCCAGGACAGCCCAGCACAACTTTTTCTCCTTCGAATTTTCCCAAGCCAAACCTTCTCAAAACTCAGCCAAACCTCAACCAAACTTCAAAACAAGCCTCCCAGCATCCTCAACTCATCCCATAAGTCCCAACCACACAAAGTTCAATCACATGCACCCCAAATCAAGGAAATCACCATAGTTGAACCTAAAGCTCAAAAACTCAATAAGAACAGCAACTGAAACCACATAACTCAAGTGACCAAGATCAGAGCTTCTTACCTTAAACAGAGAATTTCAACCTTAGGCTATCCTCCACTCTTCCTTAGCTTTCACTCCTCAAAGCTTTATCCTCAATTTCACTAGAATCCCCACAGAATTCTGCTTAGAAAACCAATGCAGCACCAATACCAAGAACTGAATGTTAACCTCAAAATCTTACCTCAATTGATGAGCAACCTCAGCTAGTTTCCCCAACCTGATCAAGACCCCAAGTACATAATCTCAGCCTAAAGCTCCTTTGTATTTTAGCCCCAAATCTCTAGAAGAAATTGATGGAGAAGACCCAAACCGTTCTTGACAAATTTCCCTGCTTTCCCTTCTTTTCTTTTCTTTTCTTTTCTTTTCTTTCATTTCTTTCTTTCAGACCTTTACTACCTTCTACACATTCCACTAAGGCATAAAGCCTAATAATATTTATCCCTTATAAGCCAAATGACCAATTTTCCCTCCCATAATTCCTAAGCCTTTAAATCAACCTAGGGGCACTTTGGTCATTACACCCAATTCCCGCTAATTCCTCAAGTATCTCTAATATTTACCGCTTACTTCCCGACACCTAACTAATCACCAATTATATTCCTCAATATCAAAATAGACTCTAATATATTCTCTAAATTCTCATAAATACCCCCAGGCTCGACTCGAGCCGGGTATAAATCCCCGCCGTGACTTTTTCGCTAAAGCGCTCACTAGGATCGTCTCGAGTCACAGATTACAAATATATCCACATAATAATGTGTTCTCGACTATTTATCACAAATATATACAGTTATGCCCTCAACATGCCAATATTACGATTATGCCCTTCTAACCTAATCAGAGCCTACATGCATACTAATACACATAGTCATGCATCACAGATATTCAAATAATCATATAACATACTTTTAAATCATTAAATCACATACAATCCAATTATGCCCTCCCAGTGCACTAATCAAGGCCCTTAAGCCTTATTAACAAATTTGGGTCGTTACACATTGCTTGCTTTTCTCTTTACTTGCATACAGAGTACCCGTGAGTCAAGGCCCAGCAAGAAGAGCTATATAGGACACAAACCTCAAGCCCAAAATATAACCTATTCATAAACACATGATAGTCCACACAGTCATATAACATAACCTCATAATCGTAATGCATATTTTGATGTAGTACAATACAACATATGCATCTCAATATAATCCAAAAATATCGCTCTTGCATTAACCCACTGCCCTATCGACAGCCCCTTAAGTCCATACACTTAAGTTAAATCAACATGAATATACAAGCATATCTATATAGTTCGCACATTCATAAATAATCATAATATAAAGAATTAATAACACTCATGCTCATAACAGTCCATACATGCATATATCCAAACATGTATCATGACCAAAACCAAAGCATATCGTTAACCATACTATCATAGTATGAATAATGTCAAGAATAAATCGATAAGCAAGAACTAATAACAAACATACTCTCTCCATGCAGATGTCCACTCTTCTTACCTAAATTCCAGCAATTTAGTTGATAAAACGACTCAAGTGTGATCTCCTTCAAGCATCCTTAAAAAACCCTATGTCACAAATAATAAAGCTTAGGTTTAGTTTCTCCTTAAACCAAAACCTACCATTACTTTAATAAAACAATCTAGGCTCCAATTAGACCATAAACATGCCCAATTAAGTTCTACGAACCTTAGCTTATAATCACTTACTATCAAGATTAGATCTCAATTAAGACTCTAATATAATCACATCTAAACTTGTATTAGGTTCTAGCATGGTAGATATTTTTACAAGCTTTCCAACCATATAAGGAACGTCCAAAACCGACATCGAAGTCAAAAGTTATGATCAAAATACAAAACTTGAAATATCGTAACTAGAAAATGTATTTGTGTCGCAGCGCCCTCCCAAAAGGTTTGCGGTGCTACCAAAGTCAGAGAGCATTTTGAAGCCTAAATGAGATGAAATTATGTTGCGATGCTCATCCACTTGTGTTGCGATGCCATTGTGAAAAAACCCAAAAAATTTCTTCGATTTCTCGACCATTTCGACCCCAAACATCCCAAAACACTAGCAGACTCAAATATTTGCACCAAATTAGTTTATATAGCACTACATACATCATCTAGGTAGCATCTAAACATCAAATCCAAGTCTCAAATCAAGAATCAAAATTCTAGGGTTCTAAAACCCATTTTTCCACAATTCTGAAATCCAACCAATTTAATAGCTTTCAATTTAAATGTAAGCCTCAAATACATTCCTAAACATATTCCTATCATCAATACACTCATATAAACAGCCTAGGATCATCAATTTATGAAAATCAAGAAAACCCCCAAATTTAAATCAAGAACACATGAAGAACAAAAGTATAAGTTCCCTTACTTTTGTCTGAGATTTGAATCCTAGATGATAGTGAAGTGATTGGCAGCAATCTAACCCTTTATGAGTCTAAAATTTCCCTTGGTATCTTAGAAGAAATCAAGATCATACTAGAGAGAGTATGAGGAGAAGAAGAACATATGCTAAAAATTAAATGGGAACGCTAATGGTTATATTTTCTATACATTCACCAAATGACTAAAATGTCCCTCCAATCTATTTACCCATTAGTCATCATCAAGGGTAATTTGGTAATCATGCCACTATTACTCATTACCTCAAATAATAATTCATACCTAACCCAAGTCGAATATTTCCCTTTGTGACATTCCGCTATTATCTCTTGAAAGAATCCACTATTGTCGAAAATCAATAAAATGCATAAAACATATAAATCACATAAATTCCCATACTCACAACTGATGGGTTTTAACATATATATAATTCATATAACATTCACATATGAAATCACATAATTCACAAAATGACCAATATACCCTTGGTCAGCCCAATTTCCCACATTAACCTTTCCCTAAGAATGCGGATATTACAAGTCGGTCGAACACTGTACTTTTTGACTTTTCCTTATCAGACGATTTATTGCGCGGGACCTGATCTTTTCCACTACGCTGCTGGCTGCGATGTAGTGGTGGTTTTTCAAGGCAAACTGGGTAGTCTTCTCTTCCTTCTCATTGGTCATTGCCCTCTTGATCTTTTGACTGGTTGGTTAGATGATTGTCAGCCTCATCTCGACCATGTCCATCTTTGTAACGGGAAGTTTTCTTATCTCAAGGAGCTTTGGTCTGCTTTTTCCTGGGTGGAGTTTGAATACTACCCAACCGGTGAGGTCCTAATTGGGAAGTTTCTGACTGGTGACTTCTCGAAGGGATTCTAGAATTTTCTCTTTACATTGATGCAGTTCTAGAATGGATGTCATCACCCACCCAACCAGACTTATTACTTCGTTTAGGTCCTTGAGAGTTTGTCTTCCTAGTAGGGGGCTTCCAACCAACATTGTTGTTTCGAGCTCCTTGGGCAGAAGCTCGTGCCGTGGCTTGAGCATTGGCTTGGGCCGGGGTAGCTGCTTCTAGAGCGAGTGCTTCCTCACAATGTCATTGTTTAGCTTCCTCTTGTCGTTGCCTGATCTCTTCGCTTCTCGCATCCACATCCCATTTTTGCTGCTCGAACTCAGCCTTCTGCCTGGCTATTTGTTTAGCAAAAGACTTGTGCCAGGCATTGAGTTGCCTCATCTCTTCTTGAAAAAAACCCCCATGGCTTCCTTGAGTTGTTTGACCTTTGGTGTTATCTCCTCAAGAGTAACCCTAGGTTCAATTTTAGGACTCTCAAGTGCAGCAGAATCTTCTGGTCTAATAGTTTCCTTTGCAGTCAAAGCTATGGGTTTTCTGGGTGCCATAACGAGTAGGATGGTAACTTTAGTGTGCTTTTTCTATTCAGGCTCTCAATGAAAGAACCAAAAATGTTGACCACAGTCTTGGCCAACGACGAGTAGATGCGAAAATGACAAAAAGTAAGATTTTACTAAATAGAAAATAAACGACAAAGAATATTTTATAGTGGTTCAGCCCAAAAAGAAATGGTAATAGCCTAATCCACTTGGTGTTTGAATATATGCTAACCTAATCTTAAGATCAGATGAACCTGAGCCAATTGAGTTTGTTAAGTGCAAGCAGTCAATATAAAATCTCTCTCTCAAGAATACAAGTTTTTCTCTTAAAGTTCCCCTAATGTTCCAAAAGTCACCAAATGATCCTATGAGACATCTATTTATAGTCTAATGGATCGTACAAGAAGGGTCTTCCATTTTGACTTAGCCTTTGGTTGTTTTAATCAACTTTAATTAATCAAATAATAAATAAATTCAAAATACAACAATATTGGCTATTATTTTGGGATATTTGAGAAAATCCCATGGTAGTTACGAACGATTTTGGCTGAAATCGTTACTGAGATTCCGTAAAAAAGTTACTGGGTAGTTAGCTCCTGAGATTCTGGTGTATATGGTCGAATATGCTCCTCTACTTGACATATCTGGTCGAATATGTTTCTATAATTGAATTAAACATAGATAATGATAATAACACTCACATTATGTGCAGCAGGATGAATAAGTCCTTTCTTTAGTTTCTCTAACCCTTGTATCCTTTCTATCGGAGGGTATCACCAAGAAACTGAATCGATCTTCAAATTTCTTCACAACCTTTTACAATATCCTTAGAATCACCTAGACTAGAGTGGGTAATTCTCAACACATGAGATAGATACATAGTGAGAAGAAGAGAAGATAATATAGAGTCTTAGAAAAGGACTTTTGTTGTAGAGAGAGTCTAAAACCCTAAAACATCGAAACAAGATCTTCTTATCATCTGTTTTCAACTCTCACTTAACATTTCTTTTAAAGGCTCAATTAGGTCACTTATTTAATTAAAAAAATTCATAAAATAATAGGTAATATCATCCATTAAGTTGAAATTATTATGGGCTTTAATTAGGCCCATGAAATTTCTCATTTAATTATAAGCCCATTGGACTTAAATTAAAGGCTCATATTATTTTCTATTGATTAATTAATTAAATAATTATTTAAATCCTTTATCAAATTAATTATTTATAATTTAAACTTATTTATTAATTTAGACACCAATTTTTCTTAATTAATAAATCTGCCATAAAATCTCATTTCTTCTCTAAATTGCATAACTTTGTGAAACTATCAAAAATTCACGTAGTCAACTTTGATAATTCTAATTGATAATTAAATCAATTAGTTGAGACTATCTAGATGATTTTATCCAAGGTAATGTGGGGAGCATGAGCCTATGAAATTAGCTCCAATAAGTTATCATAAGTTTAATAAATAAATTTATTAACTTATTAATTCATCATGGCTCCACTAAAGACTCAAAATTGCACTCTTGAATTCATAGAACGCTTTATAAGCAATACAGATACGTTATTAGTTATCCATTGTTACAACCATAATTATCACTCAATCCTCTATAGTCGGTCTACAATGAGGTGGGACTAAAATATTGTTTTACCCCTCATTGTATTTTATCCTTAATACACTTAGTTCCTTGTATATGATATTTCAGGAAAACTAATATTAACTACTGAAATGAGATCTCTATCATTTAGCAACTTGAACCAAACTAAAGGGAAACCATTGTTTTACTTCTTCATCAGAAGCTATAGATGTTCATATCTATGATTAACACTCCCACTCAATTATACTACTGAGTTCCCAAGACGTAAGTATGGGCGAACAAGTCAATGAACTCAAATAATACAATTAGTTAGAATACTAACGACTCAAAATTGAGATTGAATTGACCTATGGTCAACTACATGATATGACTAGAATAGATAATAACGGTATGTTTACTTATCCTATCTACTGTCAATATTGGTCAAGTCCGATGTAACAAATACATTCGAACTTATCTACTTTGCTAATGTTCTGGAAAGAACATAACACTACAATGTGTAAGTAGATTATATCGTAGATTGGCAAGTCAGTGTAAATCCTGTGTACTGACTAATCTTAGGACTAACTTTTTTTTTTAACATATAATCATATTTATATTTGACTATGATTACTACACTATAAATATGATTAGCTATATGCTCAAGGTTTAATAGAAGTTTATATTAAATAAATAATCATGAAAATAAACACATGTGAGCAAAGTGATTGACCAAGTCAAAAATGATTTGTATTCTTTTATTTATAATAAAATGAGATAACAAAGAAATTGAGTTTTAATTAGGGCATAAAACCCCATCAAACTCCCACTTGCACTAATTGAAACTAATTCCTTAATTCTATCAATCCCATTTCCTTGATATGCTTATCAAATGTAGCTTCTTGTAGTGCCTTTGAAAATGGATCCGCAAGATTGTCTTTAGATGCAATCTTCATAACCTTTCATCTCCCATGGCCACATATTTTCGAATTATATGATACTTCCTTTTTATATGCTTACTCCTCTTGTGACTTTTAGTTTCTTTCGAGTTGGCTATCTCTTTTGTGTTGTCACAAAACAACACAAGCGGTTTATCCATATTTTTAATAACACCAAGATCTGAATAAAACTTCTTTGGCCAGACTTTTTCCTTAGCTGCTTCAGACGCAGCTATGTACTTAGCCTCCATGGGGGAATCTGTGATCACGGACTGCTTTACGCTTCTCCATACCACAGCTCCATCCCCAAGAGTAAGCACCATTCCTGAAGTAGACTTCCTGTCATTGACATCAGCCTAAAAATTTGAATCGGTGTAGCCTACAGGGTACAGAACACCACCCTTGTAGAGTAACATATAATCCCTAGTCTGCCTTAAATACTTCAGAATATGCTTCACTGCTATCCAATGCTCACTACTCCCACTGCATAGAAGATGTCTGGTCTAGTACACAACATAGCATACATCAGACTTCCAACTACAGATGCGCAAGGAACATTTCTCATTGCATCTTCCTCTTCAGGAGTTTGGGGAGACTTCTTCTTTAAATGATGAATTCCATGGCGAGACAGTAGACGTCCTTTATTAGAATTTGTCATTGAGAAATGTTCATGCACTTTATCAATGTATGCTGCTTGAGATAGAATTAAGAGTTTGTTCTTTCTATCCCTAATGATCTGGATACCTAGAACATAACTTGCTTCACCCAAATCCTTCATCTGGAATTGAGTGCTCAACCTATTCTTCACATCTAATAATTTCTTAACATTGTTTCCAATGAGTAAGATATCATCTACATAAAGAACCAGGAATACCACTATTTAATTTGCCTTCAGTTGGTAAACACAAGGCTCATCAATATTTGTTCAATGCCATAGGCTTTTATTATTTCATCAAACCTAAGGTTCCAAGAACGAGAAGCGTGCTTAAGTCCATAAATAGACCTATTCAACTTGCAAACTTTTCCTTCTTGTCCAACTACTTTAAATCCTTCTGGTTGATCCATATAAATGACTTTGTCAAGCTTCCCGTTTAGAAAAGCTTTCTTGATGTTCATTTGCCAGATCTCATAGTCAAAAGTGGCTGCTATGGATAGGAGGATGCGAATGGCCTTGAGTATGGTTACCGGAGTAAAAGTTTCCTCATATTCCACACCTTCTCTTTGTGTATAACCCTTTGCAACTAATCGAGCTTTATAAGTTTTGATCTTTCCGTCAACATCTCATTCCATCTTATAGATCCACTTGCACCCAATGGCCCTAAAGTCACAAGGTGCTTCCACAAGATCCTAGACGAAATTTGAGTACATGGACTCCATTAAATGTTTCATGGCTTCAAACCATAGTTCATTTTCAAGGCTAGCCATTGCCTGTTTAAAAGAAAATAGATCACCGTCACTAGTGTCACCAACAACCATATTGGTTTTACCATCTAAACCATAGCGAACTGGGTTCCTAGAAACCCTCCCACTACGTCGAGGCTCCATGACTGTTTGCTCAGGAAAAAAGGTACTTACTTCATTTAAATCGACTTGCGTCGGTTGGACATGAAGAGTGGTAATTTCATCATCAACTTTCGTTGATGACGATGCAACATTGGTTGGAGTCAAATCTTCAACCATCTCCTCTAAAACTACTTTGTTGTGCGGTTTGAAGTTTTGAACATAATCATTTTCCACAAAAGTAGCTTTCGTAGAAGTAAACAATATCTTTTCTGGATGATTATAGAAAAGTCCACCCTGAGTGCCTTTTGGATAGCCAACAAACATACAAACTTTAGTTTTTGGTTCTATCTTTCCTTCCTTTTTCCTCAAGATGTGGGCGGGACACCCCCATATTCTATAATGACGTAAACAAGGTTCACGACCATTCCTGTAATGTCTTCCTAATCCAGGATCGTTACATTGTGTACTTTAAATTGTGTCAGACTTGCTAATCAAGTCATTTGGTTATAAACATGCAAATAAGGTTAACGTCAAGGATTAGGGTTAAAAATTTCGGCCAAAGGAACTGTTGAATTTTTATTTTAAAGGTTTCATACATACATGGGATCCAAAAATGTTACAGAAAAACGTTTAAAAGGATGTATATACATCAAAAGTTACAATTGGCCGACCTAAGCGGAAAAATTAGGGCTACAGCCCTAGTTCCTCTGAGATATCATCGGTCGTGGTGGATGAGCAGCCATAATGTACATGCCGCCAGCGAAGCTCTCCATCTCATGACAGGTCAAGCTTTCCTTTTCCCTTACTTGCACCACATAGCACCCATGAGCCAAGGCTCAGCAAGAAAACTTAAACATGTTCATGAACAAAAAATACAGATTTCCAGATACTTATCTAGCATGCCCAACAGTAATAACCTACTCATGCAGGCATACAATTACAAATAAATGGTTATTGGACCATTTGGGGGCTGATGCCCTGAATAGTTGACCATAGAGTCAACCCCGGGGCCCTATGCCCTAGCTATGTGACCATAGAGTCACCTGGGGCCCTCGCCCTTAGCCCTGGGTAACTAGTCATAAAGCTAGCCAAACACCTTGGTTTTCCCATGACCATTGGGTCAGCCAAAGTAATAGTATGTTGGTCATTTGGGCCTAAGCCGTTTGCTAGCGCGCAGTGCACTAATGTCACCTTGACTAATAAGTCAAGCCCTAAACCAGGTATTTGGATACAGATACAAAAACAGATATAGGTTACCATACTTAAGATAATATAAGTATGCATACATATTAATCATATAACATCATCAAGTAATTGCAAACATAGTAATAACCATGCTCCTTAACGGGGCCAAGCCCTAGCTACGTAAACCATGCGAACAGTCATGTAACACTTAATCAAGTACATAATATTCAAGTATGTTTAATCAACAAGCGAAACGATAACTTAAACATGTTCATTCTCAAGAGTCCAAGCCCTATTTATAATTATAGTCAACAATTGGGCCAAGACCTAATCTCACATATATCACGTATTGGGTGCAGTTTTCTTACCTTAGGTCTGAGTATAGTGTAAAATAAGAACGACCCTCGAGCACGATCTCAGTAATGAGCCCCCTAGTGATAACCTAGTCATAACCATAATATAGGATTCTGTCAATAACGAGCAAATAAAGGTTTTCGAACCGAGTCCTAGCCTCCAGGACCACAAACTCTACTAAACCGGGTAGTAAAATCGATCTCAAGCACTTTGAAATAAATCTCGATCTCCTAAAACCCACGATGACTAAACAGCCTAGGCCGATGCGACCTGCCCTTGAGGGTTGCGGGGCGCCCGTTAAGTCAGAGGTTCTCTTCTTGCTGGGAATGGGACACGTGTCGTGACCTGGATTAGAGGGTCGCGGCGCGCCTCACAGATAAAAGCCCTCTAAGGGCCCTGGGTTCGATTGGGTCGTTGCAACCTGACCTTGCGAACCCAGAATTTCTCCATTTTTCTCCAACCAAAAACATACCAAAACCTACCCAAATCAATCCTAAACAACAATTAAATCCTCATAACAATATCAGCATAATACCAACATCAAAACCCCAGCTCAACACACTCAAAACTCCATCCAAAACTTAAATTCACAACCTTGAGCCTTAAAGCTCAAGAATAGCCAAACTTAAACAGAAAATTCAGTGGAAATAAAGGTCCATAGCTTACCTTAATTGACAACAATTTTCCCCTAACTGTAGCTACTCCAATCCCAAGCTTAGTCCTTCAATCTCTCAAGCTTTAGCCAAAAATTTATTCTTAATTCTCAAAGAACTCCCTTAGAAAATTTGAGAGAAAAAAAGAGAGAGGGTGAGTCGGTTGGGAGCTGCTGCTAATAAAGTGTTAGAGTGTTTGTTTTGTTTCCCTTAAGGCTTAAGTTACTTAGGCTAATCCCAAGGCTCGGGGTACCAAAACGTCCCCGAGGGCAAAATGGTCAAAATTCTCAATATTCCCTCCTAATCTCACTAACTCCAAATATATCCTCAATTATCCACTCTCGTTTCCCGATAACCCGATACTGAGCTAAATACCCTGAATACCCCTTGACTCGCCCCAAGTCAGGTATTGGGTCCTGTTGTGAATTTCCCGCTAACTTGCTCCCTAGGATCGTCTCGTGCCGAGTAACCCAAATAAACCCACATAATAATGTGGTCTCTCACATATATCACATATATGCACATATATACAATTATGCCCATAACGGCCCAAATTACAAAAAAAATCCTAAAATAAAAAATGGGCCCACACGAATATTTAATATTCCTAAACATGCAGAACTAGTTATATTATCATACAACTCACATAATCACATAATCATACACAAATATATCATATAAGCATATAATTCCATATGTTGCCATCCTAGACCCCTAATCAAGGCCCTAATCCTTATTAGGTAATTTGGAACGTTACAACTATCCCCTCCTTATAGAAATTTTGTCCTAAAAATTTTAACTGAACAGCTCGGGATACTGCGTTTGCATATCTCCCTCAAGCTCCCAGGTTTCTTCCTCGACCTTGTTGTTCCTCCATAATACCTTAACTAAAGGTATAGTCTTGTTTCTCATGACCTTGTCCTTCCTGTCTAAAATTTGAACTTGTTGTTCTTCATAGGAAAGTCTACCTCTAGTTCCAGATCCTCATAACTCAATATATGTGTCCCATCTGATACATACTTTCTCAGCATGGAAATATGGAATACATTTTTCACGCTAGACAGTGCAGGGGGTAAGGCCAACCTGTAAGCCACCTGACTAATCCTCTCCAGAATCTCAAATGGTCCCACAAACCTACGGCTCAACTTTCCCTTCTTCTTAAATCTCTTCACCCCTCTCAGTGGTGAAACCTTAAGGAAGACACAGTCTCCCATCTCAAACTCCACGATCCTCTGCCTTGGGTCTGAATAACTCTTCTGTCTACTCTGAGATGCGAGCATCCGAGCTCTAATCTTCTCAATAGCCTCAGTGGTCCTCTGAACTGCCTCAGGACCGAAATATTTCCTCTCACCCATCTCATCCCAGTGAACAGGCGATCTGCACTTCCTACCATACAGCATCTCATAAGGTGCCACTCCAGTAGTAGATTGGTAGTTGTTGTTATAGGAAAACTCTATCAGAGGCAAATATTTACTCCAAGATCCTTCAAAGTCCAATACACATGCTCTCAACATATCCTCCAATATTTGGATAGTCCTCTCAAACTGACCATCGGTCTAAGGATGATAAGTTGTACTGAACTTCAGCTATGTACCCATCGCCTTCTGTAAACTTCCCCAAAACTTGGAAGTAAAGATAGGGTCCCTATCAGACACGATAGACCTCGGAGTCCCATGAAGGCAAACTATCTCTCTCACATAGAGATATGCATACTTGTTAATCTTGTAATTCGTTCAAACTAGTAGAAATTGAGCTAATTTTGTGTACTGATCCACGATGACCCAAATTGAATCATGTTTGCCCACTATCCTGGGCAATTCTACCATGAAATCTATCGTGATATCCTCCCACTTCAACTCTGGGATATCCAGAGGCTGCAACAGCCCTACTGGCCTCTGATGCTATGCCTTGACCTGCTAAGAGGTCAGGCACCTTACCACATACTCAATCACGTCCCTCTTCATCCCAATCCACCAATATAAGACTTTCAAATCCTGGTACATCTTTGTGGTGTCCAGATATAGAGAATAAGGGGTAGTATGAGATTCATCCAGAATCTCCCGTCTGATCCCAGAGTCCATCGGAACGCATATCTGATCCTTATATCTCAATAAGCCCATGCTTGGCAATGTATAGTCCTTAGCTATTCCAGCTAGGACGTCCCCTCTAAATCGCCCCAACTGTGGGTCATCTAATTACTTCTCCTTAATCCTCTCCAAAAGAGTAAACTGCAGGGTGATATTGGCTAGTTGTCCCACCACTAACTCAATTCCTGCTCTAGTCATATCATCAGCCAACTTCCTAGATATATGCCTAGCACTATACAACTACCTCGGACCCTTCCTACTTAAGGCATTTGCTACCACGTTGGTTTTCCCAGGGAGATAGAGGATCTCACAATCATAATCATTTACCAGCTCTAACCAATGTCTTTGCGTCATGTTCGGATCCTTCTGGGTGAAGAAGTATTTTAAACTCTTGTGGTCAGTGTAGATCTCACACTTCTCACCATATAAGTAATGTCGCACACCTTCACTGCAAAAACCACTACTACAAGTTCTAAATCATGTGTGGGGTATCTCTGCTCATATTCCTTCAGCTGACGTGATGCATAGGCAATCACCTTCCCTGTTTGCATAAGAACATAACCCAGGCCCTGCCTCGAGGCGTCACAATAAACTACAAACTTGTCTTGATTTGTAGGAAGACTCAGAACCGGAGCGATGATCAAACTATTCTTGAGCTTCTGGAAGCTGTCTTCACACTTTTCTGACCATATGAACTTCTGATTCTTGCGTGTTAACTCTGTCAGTGGAGACGCAATCTTGGAAAACCCCTCTACAAAGTGTCTGTAATAACTTGCCAATCCCAAGAAACTTCTGATCTCTGAAGCGTTCTTCAGTGTTGGCCAATCTCTGACCGCCTCAATCTTTGCTAGAGTCACCATAATTCCATCCTTACTAACTATGTGACCTAAGAAAGTCACATGTGGCAACCAGAACTTGAATTTCTTGAATTTTGCATATAGCATGTGTTCTCTCAACCTCTGTAGTACCAATCTGAGGTGTTGCTCTTATTCCTTCTGTTTTTTAGGATATCAGTATATCCTCAATAATGACGATCACAAACCAATCAAGGTAATCCTTGAACACCCTATTCATCAGATCCATAAATGTTGTTGGGGCATTAGTCAATCCAAATGACTTCACCAAAAAATCATAATGCCCGTACCTGGTGCAAAAAGTTGTCTTCGGTATATCCTCCTCCCTTATCCTCAGCTGGTGATAACTAGATCGAAGATCTATCTTGGAGAATACTGTCCTACCCTGCAACAGATCAAACAAATCATCAATCCTTTGCAGAGGATATCTGTTCTTGATAGTCAACTAGTTCAGTTCTTTATAATCGATACACATCCTCAGAGAACCATCTTTCTTCTTCACAAAGAGAACTATGCGTCCCATGGCAAGAAACTGGGCCTGATAAAACCCAAGTCTAGTAACTCTTGAAGTTGAACCTTTAGTTCCTTCAGCTCAGCTGGAGCCATCCTATAAGGTGCCCTAGACACTGGCTTTGTCCCTGTCACCAATTCAATCACAATCTCAATCTCCCTGTGTGGAGGTAACCCTGGCAGATCTTTTGGAAACACATCCAGAAACTTACAGACTAATTGGGTCTGTCCTGGTCCCACTGGCACGACCTGGGTGGTATCCACCACGCTAGCTAAGAACCCTATGCATCCCCCTACAAAAGGTCTCTAGCTCTAAGTACAGATTTCATAGGTATATGGGGTCTATCCACAATGCCAACGAATACAAAGGGGTCCTCACCCTCAGGCTCAAAGGTTACCATGTTCTTCTTACAATCTATCATTTCCCCATACTTTTCTATCCAATCCATACCAAGAATTATATCAAAATAAGTCATCACCAATTCCACCAAGTCAACTGATAATTCCCTGCCATCCACTGTAACTGGTAGTGATCTAACCCATCTCCTGGAAACCACTAGCTCCCCAGTAGGCAGCACAGTACCAAACCCCACAGGATAAAAGTCACATGGTCTACACAATCCATCTATAATCCAACTAGCAAAAAAAAAGAGTGTGTGGCACCCGAATATATCAAAACAGTATAGAAGGTTCCAGCACTAGAAAGTTGACCTGTAACCGCTGAGGGACTAGCCTCAGCCTCTGCGTGGGTCAAGTTGAACACCCACGCTGGAGTCAGGCTATCCACCTTCTTGGGCTCCTCCTTTCTTGCTCTCGGGCAATCCTTCTTCAAATTCCCCACACTGCTGCAAACAAAACAGGCCTTTGCCCGACATTCCCCAATATGGCACCTCCTGCACCAGGTACACTCTGGGAATGCTCTCCAGGTCTCACTGCCACCCTGTCAGCCCATCTATATGCCTCGTGGCCTCCTATCTGGCCCTAGAGCTAAAACTGTATCTAGAGTCTTTCTATTTTGGTCACCGGGGCCTCCACCCCTACTTTAGCCTGTAAATGGAGGTCCTGGTCTCCTAGAATCCCTTCTGACCGCATTCTCACTTCAAATCTTGTTCTCTGCACTCTCAGCTGTAAGTGCCTTCCCCACAGCCTGTGCATAGGTGGTCAATCCTAGCAAAGTAGTAATACGAACATCTCGGGCTTTCATAGGCTGTAGCCCCTGGAGTAACCTCTCTTTTCTGGTCCCATCAGTGGGCACCAGATCCCCGACAAACTTTTCCAGTCTGTCGAACTTCAGGGCGTAGTCAGTCAGTGTCATGTTACCCTGAAGTAACTTGCCGAACTCTTCAGCCTTCGCAGCTGTCACTGCGTTGTTGTAGTACTTCTCATTAAACAAAGTTCTGAACTCTTCCCATTCCATGGTGTTTACTTCTCTGGTCTGGGATACCACCTCCCACCATATTCGGGCATCCTCCAGAAACATTTAAGTGGCGCAGGCCACTCTCTCATTACCACCTACCCTCATAAAATCTAGGATAGTGGTTATCATAGTCATCCATTACTCAGCCTCTAAAATATGGAGGTTTTTATTTCCTGAACTTCTCATACAGGGGTTCCCATCTATCTCCCCCTGCCTGGGGTTACACTACCACTGGTACCTCTGGCTAATCACTGCCAGTACTACAGGCTGTGGGTTCCCTGCTAGAACCCGTTGTTGTCTCAAGAGGCGAATCTCTTCTTCCTGCCTCTCTAATCTGGCTTGCATACTAGCAAGCACCTATTGCTAGTTTTTTGGAGCTGGCGGTGGGGCCTGGCCAATGTCATTCCCTTCCCTGGCCTGTATCTCTTAGCCAGCCAACCTTTCTGACCTTCGAGCATTCATACTGATATCTAACCCACTCTACAGTGATCAAATTGGTCATTAGGTAAATAATATCTATACCTCTTTCCACCTGACGATCCAAGATCAAACAGACAAACAAACAGATGCAATGCTAATAAGCATGCCAACAAATAATATACTCATTCATGGTACTAATAAGCTTTTTCCTGATATTTATCAGAAAATAACAATGCTCATAAGCGTTTCTGGCATTCATAAGCAATTAATGATGTACATAAACATATTCAGACATTTACACATGTATAACAATGCTAATGAGCATGTTCTTTAATCCCTACCAATGTTAACGACGCTAATAAGCATTTCCCTGGCCTATATGCAAATAATAACGCTAATAAGTGGTTCATTTGCATTCACAAGCAATAACAATGCTAATAAGCATGTTCTTTATCATTCATGCAATAGTCACGAGCCAGGGACTTTCAGATTATCTCATGCTTCCTTAACAGGCACGCAGATAAGGTATTTATATCATATGTAAGTAGTTAAGCACATAACCACATAAATAGTTACTGAACCCTGAGTCGAGCTTATCTTTAGTGGCTGGTGGCGGCTAGTCTTCAGGAACCCTTAAACCTTGGTAGCTCTGATACCAAGTTGTAACATCCTCCTAATAAAAAATCATTACACTATGTACATTAAATTGTGTCAGACTTGCTAATAAAGTCATTTGGTTATAAACGTGCAACTAAGGTTAACGTCAAGGGTAAGGGTTAAAATTTTCGGTCAAAGGAACTGTTGACTTTTTATTTAAAAAGTTTCATACATACATGGGATTCCAAAATATTATAGAAAAACGTTTAAAAGGGTGTATATACATCAAAAGTTACAACCGGCCAACCTAAGCAAAAAAATTAAGGCAAAAACCCTAGTTCCTCTAAGATATCCTCAGCCATGGTGGACAAGTAGCTGCATCTATACACGCTGCCACTGACGCTCTCCAACTCATGGCTGGTCAAGCTTTCCTTTTTCCTTACCTGCACCACATAGCAAACGTGAGCCAAGGCTCAGCAAGAAAACTTAAACATGTGATTGAACAGAAAATACAGATTTCCAAATACTTATCTAGCATGCCCGGCACTAATAACCTACTCATGGAGGCATACAATTACAAATAAATGGTCATTGGACCATTCAGGGGCTGCTGTCGTGAATAGTTGATCAGCCTCAAGAACAGGGCCGCGACCTGACACTACAAACCCAGAATTTCTCCATTTTTCTCCAACCAAAAACTTACAAAAATCTACCCAAGTCAATCCTAAAACAATAATTAAATCCTTAGAACAATATCAACATAATACCAGCATCAAAACCCCAGCTCAACACATTCAAAACTCCACCCAAAACTTAAATTCACAACCTTGAGCCTCAAAGCTCAAGAATAGCCAAACATAAACAGAAAAATCAATGGAAATAAAGGTCCAAATCTTACCTCAATTGGAAAAAATTTCCCCCTAGTTGTAGCTAATCCAGTCCCAAGCTTAGGCCCTCAATCTCTCAAGCTTTAGCCAACAATTTCTCCTTAATTCTCAAAGAAGTCCCTTAGAAAAGTTGAGAGAAAATAAGAGAGAGGGTGAGTCAGTTCGGATCTGCTGCTAACAAAGTGTTTGAGTGTTTGTTTTGTTTCTCTTAAGGCTTAAGTTACTTGAGATAATCCTGAGGCACGGGGTACCAAACCATCCCCGAAAGAAAAATGGTCAAAATCCCTAGTATTCCCTCCTAATCTCACTAATTCCAAATATATCCTCAATTATTCATTCCTGTTTCCCGATAACCCGATACTGAGCTAAATACCTTGAATACCCCTTGACTCGCCCCGAGTCAGGTATTGGGTCCTGTTGTGACTTTCCCGCTAGCCCTCTCCCTAGGATCGTCTCGTTCCGAGTAACCCAAATTAACCCACATAATAATGTGGTCTCTCACATATATGCACATATATAAAATTATGCCCATAATGGGCCAAATTACGAAAATTGTCCTTCTAATAAGAAACGGGCCCACATGCATATTTAATATTCTTAAACATGCATATCTAGTTATATTATCATATAACTCACATAATCATTCACAAATATATCATATAAGCATATAATTCCATATATTTCTATCATGGCCCCCTAATCAAGGCCCTAAGCCTTATTAGGTAATTTGGGACATTACAATTCCAGCGTTCTAAAGGTGTTTTGGGGATTGATTTAGACTGTACAACATTTAGAATGTCATTTGGAGTATCAATTGCATGTCCCCAGAATGAGGCTAGCAGGGTTGAGTAACTAAGCATGCATCTAACCATTTCCAATAAAATTTTGTTCCGACGTTCCGCTACATCATTTTGTTGGGGAGTACCTGGGGCATTATGTTGTCATAAAATCCCAAGTTCAGTTAAATGATCTTCGAACTGCATATGCAAATATTATCCACCCCTATCAGATCACAAGATCTTTAACGTTTTTACCTAATTTGTTCTAAGCCATAGCTAGGAGTTCCTTAAACTGAGAAAATGTTTCTGATTTCCTATGAATTAGGTAAAGACAAGAGTATCTAGAGTAGTCGTCACTGAAAGTGATGAAATAATGAAAACCACCTCTGGCTTGTACATTCAAAGGTCAAAAAACATTTGAATGAACAAGTGTAAGTGGTTCTTTGGCCCTATCACCCGTTGCAGAGAATGGACACTTGGTCAATTTGCTTTCTAAACAAGATTCACAGACAGGCAATTCACCTAAGGTGAGTTCCCTCAAAGGCCCGTCCATTGTAAGTCTCTGAATTCTATCATAGCCAATGTGACCTAGTCTCAAGAGCCATAAATACATCATGTTATCGTTATCGGTCTTTTGAGGTTTATTGGTCCTAGGCTTAGCAACTTTGAATAAATCATTATTAAGCGCGAGGGGTTCGTTAGGTCGCAGAATATACAGCCTATTTTCTAAACATGCAATAAACAATTGTGATTCATTGAAAGTAATATATATATATTAGAACTTATAAAACTCATAACAAATCGTTCTAATTACAACATGGAAACTGAAATTAAATTTCTACTAAAACTTGGAATAAAAAATATGTAACGTCTCAAATTTGCTAATAAGACTTAATGCCTTGATTAGTGTGTTGGGAGGGCAATAAATGTTTTAAAAGTATTATTACGTGTTTAATCATGATATATGTGTACCATTACTTAACTACCTGAGTTACATTATAATGTGAATATATATGCATTCTTAGGTGTATTAAATGTGCATGTGGGCCCGTTCTTGTTAATAAGGGCATATTAGTAATTTTGGCTCGTTAAGGGCATAGATGTAATTATGTGTGTTATGCAAGAGACCACAATATTGTGGAGATATATTTGAGATGTGTAGTCGGAGGCAGTCCTCGGGAGCCAATTAACGGAATAGTCACAACGAGGTCAAATACTCGGCACAGGGTGAGCGTAGGGGTATTTGGGGAACTTAGCGTGTGTTAGGGATTTACCGGGTAACAGGTGATAAGGTCATTTTTATAACAATCTTTTATAATTTTTTCCATGCTTTGAAGGTGTTATGATAGCATTTTTAGTAGTTTTAACTTAGTTTAGTGATCTACAACATATTTTCTACGTTGCATTTTATGATGATAAATCTGACATTTTGATGACAAGTGTAGTTTATGAATCATAGGTTGAAAAAGAATCGTTGAGATAAGGTTAAAATGAAAATTTTGAAGCATTCTAGGCTTTCGGGATTGAAATGTTGAAGTGGGGACAATGTACAAGCCTTCTAAGGTTGAGAAATGAAGAAATTGAAAATAGGTCGCGACCTATAAAATTCAGGCAACGGCCCTTTAATTGGAATTGACGTTTCAGATTTTCTGTTCCAAACAGGCCACTGCCCAGTTTTTTCAGGCCACTGCCTATTGTGAAGAAAAGTGAGTTGGGTCGCTGCCCAGTTTTTTCAGGCCGCTGCCTGCGTGACCAATTTCTGCACATATTTTGTATTGGGTCGCGGCACGCATTTTTCAGGCCGCAACCTACGACGATGTTTTTAGATTTTTAATTACATTTTAAATTTAATTTAAAGGAGACTATAAAATATTTATTAGGGTTAATTTGGGAGGAGTTTTTATTACGGTTTAGGATAGAAAAAGACTCAGAAAGGGCTGGAGAGAAGACTACAACACTATTGTTCATCAATCTAGTTTCTTTTCTTCCCTTAATCTCTTTAATCTTAATTATAATTATGTTTGAAATTATGATTACTATTATGGAGTAGGTTCTTTTTAGGTTAAGGGTTAATTCAAAATCCAAGACATGAATTCTTGATTATTGATAATTAATATTGTTTTTTAATTTCTCTCAAAATTAAATTGTGTCTATTTTTCCAATTGAATGTTATGAATTTTGTGATTTCTTGTTAGGTGGCCAACTAATTAAGGTTTTACATTATTCAATTGTCATCTTAGAATTACTACTCACCTAATAGTTTAGGATTCTAAGTGTATGTGATAAATTGCAATTGATAGTGATGTTAAAAGAATTGTTGATTGTGATGAAAAATAGAACCTAGGTTAAATGAATTATATGCTTCATTAATTTATTTCCTAGATTAACTTGTCTCCATAGGACTTAATGCTTTATCTAAGTTAAATAGATTGTATGCTTCATAGATTTATTGCTTAGCTAACAGAGTTAATTATTGAGTGCTTCGCCTTGATTACTTATAATAGGGAGACTGGGATAATTGTCTACTTCAGCGTTATCTGTGGGGTTAATAGTTTAATTGAGAAATTGGAATAATATTTATTATTAGTGATTAGGAATGATTTTTGAGGGTGGAGATTAACCTTTAACTGTTTCTTAATATCGTAATATCAATTTTTATTTTCTTTTTAGTTTATGTTATTTAATTTTGAGTTCAAAATCTAAATCCCCTTTTAAGTTTTAATGTTAATTATTGAATAATAAAGTGAACGATAGTCCTCGTGGGTTCGACCCTTATTTATCACTATACTGAAATAGTTGGTATAAGGAACTAATAAAATCAATAATTAAATTTGATACGGCATACGACACCCATCAAATTTTTGGCGCCGTTGCCGGGGACTATTGTTATTCTCTTTTTTATTCAAAATTTATTTGTTTGCGACTAATTAGTTTTTACTGTGGAATTGTCAGGTGTATATGTCTGGTGAGGACGATACACAAGATCGACTACAAAAGATTAAAGATTATCTTGAGGCATCGTCTACATCACTCTCTTCCAAAACTATCACTGATAATCCACTCTTTCAGCGTCATTATCAACGTGCAGAGTCTATTAAAGAGCCATTACCTTCTGATAACGAATCTGATTCTGACGATTTAGTTCGATCCTATAGAACAATGGCCCAGCAAAGGACATTGAAAGAGTTGGCAGCGCCAGATCTTGACCAAGAACCGCTTTGCATCCAGTATCCACCTTTGGATGTAAACTTTGAGCTAAAGTCGAGCCTCATTCACTTATTGCCTTCTTTCCATGGGCTGCCCGGTGAGGACCCGAATAAACATTTGAAGGAGTTTCATATTGTCTGTTCTAGTATGAAACCTACTATAGTGATTGAAGAACAAATTAAGTTGCGAGCTTTTCCTTTCTCCCTGAAGGATGCAGCTAAAGAGTGGTTGTACTATCTTCCACCTGGTAATGTTGAAACATGGAATGGTATGAAGACTATGTTCTTGGAATGATATTTTCCAGCATCTAAAGTTATAAGCATCGGGAAAGAGATCTGTGGTATAAGGCAATATACAGGAGAGTCTTTGTATGAATATTGGGAGAGATTTAGGCGATTGTGTGCTAGTTGCCCTCATCATCAGATAAGTGAACATCTCCTCATTCAGTACTTTTATGAAGGATTACAATCACTGGATAGGAGTATGATTGATGCAGCCAGTGGGGGTGCACTAGTTGATAAGACTCCTGCTGCAGCCAAGAGCTTGATTTCTAATATGGTTGCTAATTCACAACAGTTTGGCATTCGCCAAGATCTTACTCCACCACCCAAATCAGGTACTGAAGTGAGCACCTCTAATGCTAATCAGCTTGGTCAACAATTAGTTCAATTCACTGCGGTGGTACAACAACTTTCTTTAGGCCAACAGGTGAGACCATGTGGAATCTGTCAGGTTGTGGGGCATGCTACTGATACTTTCCCTACTTTATTTGAGGGAGAAACTGAAGGTGTTAATGCTGTAGAAAATTTCCCTGGTCAATTATGTCAGATGTACTATGAACCCTTTTCACAAACTTATAATCCTGGCTGGCGTGATCATCCAAATCTTCGTTATGGGAATCAACAACAAGTGTCTCCATAGTCTACATCTGTGAGACCACCTGGTTTCACTTTTCAATAGCAGTCTCAACATAATTTTGTACCCATACCATCGCAAGCACTGCAAGCTGCTCCACCACCAAGTTCCAAACCTTCCACTGAAGATTTAATCAATGCAATTGCTACAAATATGCTTCAATTTCAGCAAACTACCCAAGCATCCATAAAATGTTTGGGGAATCAGGTGGGACAACTAGCGGAATCATATAACAGAATGGAAGCTCATCTGTATAATAAATTGCCTTCACAACCTGAGAGGAATCCCAAGGAGAATGTAAGTGCGCTAACTTTGCAAAGTGGTATACAATATAAGCCACCCACACAACCTTCATTGCCAGCTCCAGTGCAAAAGCAAGTAATATACAACTCCATCCATGATGAACCATCAATGCAGAAAAAGGCACATAAACCAACTATGCCAACCTATGTCCCTCGTCCACCTTTTCCAAGCAGATTGAAAAAGTTTAAGAAAGAGGAACCTGAAAAGGAAATTCTTGAGACTTTTTGCAAAGTTGAGGTAAACATTCCATTACTTGATGCTATTAAACAAGTGCTACGTTATGCTAAATTTTTAATGGAGTTGTGCACGAATAAGAAGAAATTGAAGGGTGGTGAAAAGATAAGTGTGGGGGAGAACGTCTCTGCTGTTCTCCAAAAGAAGTTGCCACCAAAATGCAAGGATCCTGGAACCTTTACAATTCCTTGAATGATTAGGAATAGAAGGACTGAGCGGTGTATGGTAGATTTAGGAGAATTGATTAATGTCATGTCATATTCATCATATGCTTCTTTAAATCTTGGGCCACTAAAGGAGACAAGAGTTATTGTTCAGCTGGTCGATCGCACTAATGTTTAACCTTTATGGGTAGTTGAAGATGTGTTGGTAAAGTTCGATGGACTTTTCTTTCCAGGAGATTTCTATATACTTGAAATGTGGGATGCATCAATACCCAATCTGACACCAGTTTTATTTGGGAGGCCATTCTTGATGACAACAAATACAAAGCTGGATGTTAGAGCAGGAACATTGACAATGGAATTTGATGGTGAAATTATGAAATTCAATGTGTTTGATTCTCCTGGTAAGATCAAAGGGAAGGAGACTTCATTGAAATACCCAACACAAAGATCTTGAGAGGGGTATTCAGCCGAGATAACGACGTTAAACAAAGCGTACTTGAGGGAGTTTTCTTTTCCTTATCTTTCGTTTCATTTTCATTGACAATGTACTGTTTAAGTGTGGGGGAATGGAACAATTTCATTTTGTCTGTTGTTGGTTTTATTTTTTTCTGTTATTTTTTCTGTTTTCGAATTTTTTTTTAGTTTTTTTATTTGTTTGTGTGTTTTCTTTTGTTGGTCTTGTTGAAAGCATTGGTCGATGATGAAACTTCGAATTGTGCTTAAAGTGATGTTAGACAATGAGGAATTTTGTATGATTTGTGCTCTTGACTCCTATGTTAATTGCTATTTTGATTTATGTTGTTTTTCATTCTATACATGATTGAATTCACCACTTAAATGTATTGGAAAAGATTTATGCTTGTTGAAAAAAAAATATGTGAAGTCCCAACCACTCTAGAAATCATTAATTAATTGTTTGAGGCAAAATCATAAGTGCACATGATTAGGAAGATGATTAAGGCAGTTCTTTGGATCGTTTGAGCCGTTCTAGCCAACCAATTATATGATAACCCCTAGTTTCCCACGTTTGAGCCATGACGACTGTTACTTTTCTTCTATGAACCAAAATTTTTGACCTTATAACTCATTGAAAAAAAAATCCTTTTGTAACCCATTGCACCATGGTTATATATATGATTTTTGATTTTGTGGGATGATTTGAAAGAAAGAAAAAGGGGAAATACTTATGGGTTATTTGTTTGGTTGTAATTTGTGTATGATCTCTATTTCTATCCTTGAAATATTATTGAAAGAAAAAAAAAGGAAAAAGGAAAAAAAAAAGAAAAAAATGATGATGATTTGCAATGAAAAAAAATGCATATATGCAAATTTTGCAAAAGTATAAGTGTGGGGGAAATAGTGAGATCATTATGGAAAGAAGAGTAAGAAAAAATAGGTATTTCTTGAATTGTATGGGAAAATTTGGGAAAAGTTCAAAGAATGGAATTGATGTATGCTATGGTGTGATTTGAGCTTAAATGTATCTTTCTCAACTACCCTTAACCTTAGCCTTACATTACAAGCCTATAAAGAGCTTTTGATTTTTGATCATTTTGTGTTTATATCAGTGGAGAATGATTGGTTAATGTCTATGGAGTGGATGCTTTTCGTTGAAAAACATTTTGGTATATAGGGACTGATTTAAAAGAAATAATTTGGCAAGTATGGATTAAATTTAATGCATTTGAGTTGGTGTTGTGATTAAGTGCTTAGTAAATTATTGTTGAAAATCAAATGATGAATTACATATGGAGTTGAAATTCTAAAGAGTATGAAAATCTGATTTGTTTTGGCATTACTTATTTGTGTGATTCTCAGAGACATTCAAGCTTTTGACAAAACCTTTGTTTAGTGAGTCTAGGTTAGTTTGTATTATTTTTATTTTAAGTTATGTTATTTTAGTGTTTTGTTAAGGGACTAGCAAAATTCAAGTGTGGGGGAATTTGATGAGGTCATTTTATATTAATTTTTTATAAGTTTTTCCATGCTTTGATGGTGTTATGATAGCATTTTTAGTAGTTTTAACTTAGTTTCGTGATTCTACAACATATTTTCTACGTTGCATTTTATGATGATAAGTCTGGAATTTTGATGGCAAGTGTAGTTTATGAATCAAAGGTTGAAAAAGACTCTCTGAGATAAGGTTAAAATGAAGTTTTTGAAGCATTCTAGGCTTTCGGGATTGAAATGTTGAAGTGGCGGCAATCTGCAAGCCTTCTAAGGTCGAGAAATGAAGAAATTGAAGATAGGTCGTAGCCTATAAAATTCAGGTCGTGACCCTTTAATTGGAATTGATGTTTCAGATTTTCTGTTCCAAACAGGCCGCTGCCCAGTTTTTTCAGGTCGCTGCCTATTGTGAAGTAAAGTGAGTTGGGCCACTGCCCAGTTTTTTTCAGGCCGCTGCCTGCGTGACCAATTTCTGCACATATTTTTTTTTGGGCCACGGCCTGCGACGGTGCTTTTAGATTTTTAATTATATTTTAAATTTAATTTAAAGGAGAATATAAAATATTTATTAGGGTTAATTTGGGAGGAGTTTTTATTACGGTTTAGGATAGAAAAAGACTCAGAAAGGGCTGGAGAGAAGACTACAACACTATTGTTCATCAATCTAGTTTCGTTTCTTCCCTTAATCTCTTTAATCTTAATTATAATTATGTTTGTGATTATGATTACTATTATGGAGTAAGTTATTTTTAGGTTAAGGGTTAATTCAAAACCCAAGACATGAATTCTTGATTGTTTATAATGAATATTGTTCTTTAATTTCTCTCAATATTAAATTGTTTCTATTTTTCCAATTGAATGTTATGAATTTTGTGATTTCTTGTTAGGTGGCAAACTAAATAAGTTTTTACATTATTCAATTGTCATCTTAGAATTACTACTCACCTAATAGTTTAGGATTCTAATTGTATGTGATAAATTGCAATTGATAGTGATGTCAAAAAAATTGTTGATTGTGATGAAAAATAGAATCTAGGTTAAATGAATTATATGCTTCATTAATTTATTGCCTAGATTAACTTATTTCCATAGGACATAATGTTTTATCTAAGTTAAATAGATTGTATGCTTCATAGATTTATTACTTAGCTAAAAGAGTTAATTAATGAGCACTTCGCCTTGATTACTTATAATAGGGAGACTGGGATAATTGTCTGCTTCAGCGTTATCTGCGGGGTTAATAGTTTAATTGAGAAATTGGAATAATATTTATTATTAGTGATTAGGAATGATTGTTGAGGGTGGAGATTAACCTTTAACTGTTTCTTAATATCGTTATATCAATTTTTATTTGCTTTTTAGTTTATGTTATTTAATTTTGAGTTCAAAATCTAAATCCCCTTTTAAGTTTTAATGTTAATTATTGAATAATAAAGTGAACGATAATCCTCGTGGGTTCAACCCTTATTTATCACTATACTAAAATAGTTGGTATAAGGAACTAATAGAATCAATAATTAAATTTGATACAGCATACGACACCCATCAACAGGTAATTATTTAGCGTTTATTTGGGTATGTCGGGGTTAATTGGGATTCATAGGACTGCTCGAGGGATTAGCGGAAATGTTTTTCCCTTGGAGGCACTAAAGGGCTGAGGATAGGACAAGGGGCATTCTAGTCTTTTAGAAAGGGGTAGACTCACCTATTAGGACTCTGTAGAAATAACCAAAATAGAAGGAACTTAGTCCCTCACTTTCTCTCTCTATTCGGCTCACTCTCTCCCTTGGTGGGCTTGGAAGCTATGGAACTCTTGGATAATTGGCTCAGGAATTGAGGATTTGAAGCTTGAAGTGTTTGGAAATTTAGCTCAGGGTCGAAATCGTCTCTAAGGTAAGGCTTCACTTTGATTTTTGGTGGAGTTTAAGGATTTTCTTGAGGTTTAAACCTTAAATTGATTTTGAATTTTGGTGAGAGTATAGAGTAGTTTTGTGGGGTAAATATAAGGATTATGTTGTGTTGATGTGACTTCTAGACATAATTATGGGTTTGTGTATTGATTAGGGTGAATTTTAGTGAAATTGGATTCAGAAGATGCAAGGGAATTTTGGGTTTTAGAGCTTGAGCTGCGGCGCTGTTCTTCAGGTGCCACGATTCGTGTGCGTGAAAGGGGCCTGACGATTCTCCAAAATTGCCTAGGCGTCACAGCGCACGTTGGGGCGCATCGCGGCCTGCGTCCCCCAAAAGAGTGCCTTGGGCCCTCTAACTTGTAGCGCGTTGCGACCCTAGGGGCTGGGCCGCGACTCTAATTAAGGGAAATGGCCAAAATATATTTTTTATCTCAGAAATCAAACGTAAGGGCTCGGGAGGGATTCTACTACCCGGTTTAGTAGAATTCGAGGTCCCGAAGGCTAAAATATTATTCCAAAGCTTTTAATATGTTTAGGGTTTGATGGATATTTATTATTATTACGTTGTGACTAGGTTTCGCTGCTAAGGCTCGGGATTAGGGATCGTGCTAGGGATCGCCCTATTCTATCAGCTTGGGACTCAGGTAAGAATACTAATTGTCCACTTAGAGTAGGGCATGGCCCGATTATCTGTGTTTGTTTTATGCTTAGTGTAATATGTATATGTCTACAACTATTATGTTATTTACATGCTGAGTCCGATCGGCAAGGGACGAGATCGACAAGGGCCAAAAATGGCGATAAGCATGTTGAATGCACGCTGCCATGGTATGGCCATCTAGGGTGTTGTACTCACCTGCTCGGTTAGGATCGTGATACAGGTGCCAAGTAACGCATCTTAATCGGCTTAGGTAGCTGTTGTGGATTATCTGTTGTGTTTGTTTTGTTATGTATTCACTGAAATGAATTTTCATATGCTATGTTTGTGGAGTTTTCTTGATGTGCCTTGGCTCACGGGTGCTGTATGGTGCAGGTAAGGGCAAGGGAAAGGTCGACCAAGCATGAGTTGGAGGGTATGGAGCGGTGCGTACATGTTTGGCCCACCTGGCCACCATGGCTGGGGTAGTTTTGAAGAACGTTATCTAAATCTCTGATTTTGTCACCTAGGTCGACCGTATATTGACTTTTGAGTTGTAAATACATTTTAAACAATATTTTTTATCCCAATGTAACTATTTTATGACATTATTGAATGTCCAAACATTTTATACTTAAGTTTCTTTGGATGTTGTTATCATGTCTAATGTGCGGCGTCATTGATTTCAGGCATATTGAAGTTATGCCTCGGCGATCAACTAGATTCCGCGGCAATATGGCCGAAGATAACAACCAGGGTCAGGGCCGTCCACCTTTCCCATAGAACTGGCAACATATGTTTGCAGAAATGCAAGCTAGACTCCAAAGAACTGAAGATGCACTTCAAGAGCGGAGACAGCAGGCTCCTCCTCGGGATGTTGGATTACAGGCCCCACAATCCGTGGCACCAGTGCCAGCCCAGCCTATGATGGAGATTAGGTGGGAGCCTCTATATGAGAGGTTTAGAAAGCAACACCCTCCCACCTTTTAGGGCGGTCCAGACCCCCTATAGGCAGAGTAGTAGATGAACATGATTTCTTCTACACTGCATTTTCTAAGGGTGGAAGGAAACGAGAGGGTGGCTTGTGCCGGATATATGTTAATGGATGACGTCCACATCTGGTGGGAAGTTGTGTCTCAGAGGAGAGATGTGACTACTATGACTTCGGATGAATTCAGGGATGTTTTTAATGGGAAGTACTACAGTGTGGCAGTACGAGCTACAAAGGCAGATGAATTCACCAACTAACTCATAACATAATGATTGTAACAAAATATGCCTTGAAATTCGACTGGTTTGCTAAGTTTGCACCGGATTTGGTGCCTACTGATATGGCAAGGAGAGACTGCTTTGTACGAGTGTTGAATGTAATGATAGCCCGGGACGTTAAGATAACTTTGGATCCATGGATTACCACTTATGCTTAGGTAGTTGAAAAATCCCTTACTACTGAGGGTAGTGAAGATCAGATATGGAGGGAAGGCGCCGCAAAGCGTGATGCTCGGAGGGTGGTGCCTCCCTTCACTGGTTCTTGCCGAGGTAGTGGCCCCATTGAGAAGAAGAGAAAGGCCCTAGATTCTTTTGTTTCTTCTGGTTCAGATAGGAGGGCACGAGGTGCCTTTGGTGGTCGTCGGGGCGGGTTAGAGAACTGGAGAAGCTTCCGAGAGTGTCTATGGTGTAGGCGATGATATCTGGGAGAGTGAAGAGTTAGAGCATGTTTCTTCTATGGGAGTGTCATCCATTTGAGGAAAGACTGTCCTCAAGTCAAGAAAGTGGAACCAAGGAGGAGCGACAGCGTCGCTCCAGCCAGAGTGTACACCTTGACCAAGAACGAGGATGAGGCTAGTCCCTCGGTTGTGACAGATCAAATTTCTAGTGTTGTTCTTCATTTACTACATTGATTGATTTGGGAGCTACTCATTCATTTGTATCTGCTAGAGTGATAGGCCATATGTGCAGACCTTGTGACCCGTATGCTTGGGGATTTAGAACTTTGTTGCCAACTGGGGAACTGGTAGTCTCTAGGAGGTGGGTTAGAGCGTTACCAGTGGTGATAGATGGTAGGGGGTGGTCTGTGTATCTAATTGAACATATTATGGATGACTTTGATATGATTCTGGGGATGGATTGGTTGGCAATGTATGGAGCGACGATAGACTGCAAGTGAAGGATGGTGAATTTTGAGCTGGATGGAGAGGAACCCTTCGTGTTTGTGGGGACAGTGATTGGACCACGAGTACCTATGATCTCTGCTTTGAGAGATAGGTACCTGATGCAAGAAGGTATCATAGGGTTCCTAGCAAACATAGTGGATAACTCTAGGGTCATTTTAGTTGGACCAGGTGAGACTAGCTTGGTGTGTGAATTTCCTGATGTATTTCCTACAGACCTGCCAGGATTGCCACCACACTGAGGGATCGAATTTGTCATACAGTTTGTACTAGGAGCAGAACCAATATCAAGGACACCTAATAGAATGGTGCTAAAAGAGTTAAAGGAATTGAAGATTCAGTTGCAGGAAAAGCTGGATCTAGGATTCATTAGACCTAGCTTTTTGCCGTGTGGTTCTCCAGTGTTGTTTGTTAAGAAGAAGGATGGGTCCTTAAGAATGTTCATCAATTACCGATAGATGAATAAGTTGACTATTAAGAATAAGTATCCATTGTCCAGGATTGATGATTTGTTTGATCAGCTATAAGGGAAGACGATATTTTCCAAGATTGACCTGCGGTGAGACTACCATCAGTTGAGAATTAAGGAGGAGGATATCCCAAAGACCACGTTCCATACGAGGTATGGACATTATGAATTCTTGGTCAAGTCTTTTGGGTTAACCAATGCCCCAGTAGCCTTCATGAATTTGATGAATAGGGTCTTCAGGGATTACTTGGATAAGTTTGTGATCGTATTCCTTGATGATATACTGGTGTACTCCCAATCAGAAGCAGAACATGAGCAACATCTTCGTTTGGTACAACAACGATTGAGGGAGCGTAGGCTTTGCACCAAGTTCAGTAAATGTGAATTTTGGTTACCCCAAGTAACATTTATTGGGCATATCGTGAGTATGGAGGGTATTCTAGTGGACCCGACCAAGATTGAGACAATGAAAGATTGGGCGAGACCGAGCAGTGTACTAGAGGTTAAAAGCTTCTTGGGATTAGCAGGGTATTATCGGTGATTCATTTAGGGATTCTCTAGAATAGCCACACCATTGACTGAGCTGGTGCGTAAAAAGGAAAAGTATGTCTAGATAGATAGATGTGAGAACAATTTCAAGGAGTTGAAGCAACGACTGATTACCGCTCTGGTACTGAGTCCTTTATCAGACAAGGAAAAGTTTGTGGTATATTGCGATGCTTCGAGGTAGTGTTTGGGATATGTGTTGATGCAAGCTGGAAAGGTGATATCCTATGCATAGCTGAAGGAGTACAAACAAAGGCACCTCACTCACGATCTAGAGCTGGCAGCGGTGGTATTCGCATTGAAGGTATGGAAGCATTACATGTATGTAGAAAAGTGCAAAATATACACTGACCATAAAAGAATTTGAATATGCGCCAAAGACGTTGGCTGGATTTGGTAAGGGAATACGATTGTGAGATTTTGTACCACCCAGGAAAGGACAATGTGGTGGCTGGCGCATTGAGTCAAAGCAGTTGTTCAGTTCGAGACAGATATCAGAAAAGCTAGTTGAAGAAATGACGAGAGCGGGAATTGAACTTGTAGTTGGTCAGCTAGCCAAAATTACTCTTCAATCCACACTCCTTAAGAGAATCATAGAAGCGCAGAAGGAGGATCCTCAGTTGAGGAAACACAAGGAGAATGTCTTAGTTGGTTTGGCTAGAGACTTTTCTATTTCAAAGGTAGATCTGTTGTAATATAAAAATTTGATTTTCATCCTGATTAACTCTGGTATCAGGCGAGAGATTCTGGATGAGTCTCATACAACTCCTTATTCTCTACATCCGTGTACGACGAAGATGTACCAAGATCTAAATACTTTTTATTGGTCGCTAGGAATGAAAAGTGGTGGATTATGTGGCCAAATGCTTAACATGTCTACATGTGAAGGCTGAACACCAAAGGCCAGTAGGGTTGCTACAGCCTTTAGGGATTCCAGAGTGGAAGTGGGAGGATATTAAATTGGACTTCGTGGTTGGACTACCGAGGACAGTGGGGCAACATGATTCTGTGTGGGTGATTGTAGATAGAAACACTAAATCAACCCATATTTTTCCTGTTAGAACAAATTTTACAGTGGAGATGTATGCTGAGCTGTATGTAAAGGAGATCGTACACATCCATGGGGCTCCAAAATCGATAGTGTTAGACAAGGACCCCACCTTCACTTCTAAGTTTTGGGAAAGCCTACAAAAGGCTATGGCCATGCAGCTAAGATTCAATACAGCTTATCATCCTCAGACGGATGGACCATTTGAGAGGACGATTCAAATACTAGAGGATATGTTGTGGGCCTGTGTCCTAGATTTTGGAGGATCTTGGAGTAAGTATATCCCTTTGATTGAGTTTTCTTATAATAACAGTTATCATGAGACTATCGGAGTGGCTCCATATGAAATGTTGTATGGGAGGAAGTGCAGATCGCCCATTCTTTGGGATGAGATGGGTGAGAGGAAGTACTTAGGTCCTGAGGCCATTCAGAAGACTAACGAGGAAATTGAAAAGATTAGAGCTCGGATGCTCGCCTCCCAGAGTAGACAGAAGACTTACCCAGACTTGAAACATAGAGGTGTAGAGTTTCAAGTAGGTGATCATGTGTTTATTAGAGGATCTCCTTTAAGAGGAGTGAAAGACAATTTAAGTCCTAGATTTGTTGGCCCCTTTGAGATTCTGGAATGAGTTGGAGAGGTGGTGTACAGATTAGTTATGCCTCCGGCTTTATCAGGGGTTCACAACATATTTCATGTGTCTATGCTCCACAAGTATGTATCAGACCCTGTAGATGTGCTGAGTTAAGAAAACCTGGAATTGGATCAAGATATGTCTTATGAGCAGAAACTAGTTCAGATCCTCTATAGAGAAGACAAAGTCTTACGGAACAACACCATTGCCTTAGTGAAATTATTGTGGACAAATAGCAAAGTAGAGGAGGAAGTATGGGAGCTTGAGTTGGATATGCGGAATCGGCATCTCGTACTATTCACGTAAATTTTGAGGACGAAATATCTGTAAGGAGGGGATAGTTGTAACGTCTCATATTTGCGAATAAGGCTTAGTACCTTGATTAGTGTGTCGGGAGAGAAATGAATGATTTAATAATATTATTACGTGATTAATCATCATTACTTAACTACCTGAGTTACATTATAATGTGAATATATATGCATGTTTAGGTGTAATAAATGTGAACGGGGGCCTGTTCTTGTTAATAAGAGCATATTTGTAATTTTGGCTTGTTAAGGGCATAGATGTAATTATGTGTGTGCTATACTTGATACCATAGTATTGTTGAGATATATTTGAGATGTGTGGTCCGAGGCAGTCCTCGGGAGCGGATTACCGGAATAGTCACAACGAGGTCCAATACGTGGCTCAGGTTGAGCCTAGGGGTATTTTGGGAACTTCGCGTGTGTTCGGGTTTTACCGGGTAACGGGTAGTTATTTAGTTGTTATTTGGGTATGCCAGGGTTAATTAGCGATTTATAGGACTACTCGAGGAATTAACGGGAATGTGACATATGATAGATTTTCCATTGGAGGCACTAAAGGGCTAAGGATAGGATAAGGGGCATTCAAGTCTTTTGGACTCTGTAGAAAGAACCAAAATAGAAAGAACTTTTTCCCTCACTTTCTCTCTATATTCGGCTCACTCTCTCTCCCTTGGTGTGCTCGGAAGCTTTGTGGAACTCTTGGATAATTGGCTCAGGAATTGAGGATTTGAAGCTTGAAGTGTGTGGGGATTTAGCTCAGGGTCGAAATCGTCTCTAAGGTAAGACTTTACTCTGATTTTTGGTGGATTTCTGCTGTAGTTTAAGGGTTTTCTTGAGGTTTAAACCTTAGGCTGATTTTGGATTTTGGTGAGAGTATGGAGTAGTTTTGGGGGGTAATTATAAGGATTTTGTTGTGTTGATATGAGTTCTAGATATAATTCTGGGTTTGGGTATTGATTAGGGTGAATTTTAGTGAAATTGGTTCGAGAAAACGCAAGGGAATTATGGGTTTTGGAGCTCGAGCTGCGACGCTGGTTGTCAAGCGTCGTGGCCCGTGTTTGTGGAAGGGGCCTAGCGATTCTCTGAAGTTGTCCAGGTGTCGCGGCGCAAGTTTGGGTGCACCGCAGTCCACGTCCCCAAGAAGAGAGCCTTGGGCTTTCTGACTTGTAGCGTGCTGCGGCCCTAGGGGATGGTACGTGACTCTAACTAAGGGAAATTGTCAAAATAGATTTGTAAGCTCTGGAACTCAAACCTAGGGGTTCGGGAGGGATTCTACCACCCGGTTTAGTAGAATTTGAGGTCTCAAAGGCTAAAATATTATTCTTAAGTTTTTAATTGGCTTAGGGTTTGATGGATGTTTATTATTATTACGTTGTGACTAGGTTTTACTACTAAGGCTCGGGATTAGAGATCGTGCTCGGGATCTCCCTATTTTATCAGCTCGGGACTCAGGTAAGAAAACTATTTGTGTCTATAGAGTAGTGCATGGCTCAATTATCTGTATTTGTTTTATGCTTAGTGTTATATGTATATTTCTGCAACTATTATGTTATATACATGTTGAGACTGATCGGAATGGGCTGGGATCGGCAAGGGCCGAAAACGGCGACATGCATGTTGAATGCAGGCCGCCATGGCATGGACATTTAGGGTGTTGTACTCATTTTCTTGGTTAGGACCGTGAATCTGGTGCCTGGTAACGCACCTTGATCGACTTAGGCCGCTGTTGTGGATTGTCTGTTGTGTTTGTTTAGATATGTATTCACTAAAATGAATTGGCATATGATATGTTTGTGGAGTTTTGTTGATGGCTTTGGCTCACAGGTGCTCTATGGTGCAAGTAAGAGCAAGGGAAAGGTCGGCCAAGCATTAGTTGGAGGGTATGGAGCGATGCGTACATGTTTGGCCCACTTGGCCACCACGGCTGGGGTAGTTTTGTGGAACGTTATGTAAATCTTTGATTTTGTCGCCTAGGTCGATCGTATATTGACTTTTGAGTTGTAAATACGTTTTAAACAATATATTTGGGATCCCAATGTAACTCTTTTATGAATTTAATGAATGTCCAGACATTTTATACTTAAGTATCATTATATGAGTTTTTACTTTAGCTTCATCACACTTTTTGTTCTAATACATCGATTTGCGAGTTAATTGCACATTTTAAAATCACATGTTAACGACTCTAGGGTAGAATGGCGTTACAAAATACATCTTTCAAAATTAAATATTTATTTCCGAACATCAGGAGATCCATTCCTCTAGCTTGGACCGCAACGAATGCTCTATTCCCAACTCTAAGCTTTAATTCGCCTTCGTCCACTTCCTCCCACAATTCAAGAAACTGTAAAGAGTTACAAACATGGTTAGTAGATCCAGAATCAACAATCCAAACAGATTTATCATTCTCTAAAACACATGTTTCTAAGATAAATGAACTATAATCATTACCTTTGTTTTTCACTGCTAGAAACTTGGGGCAATCTTGTTTCCAATGCCCCTTCTCATTGCAGTGAAAGCACTTACCTTTAACTTTCTTGTTTTTCTTTTTCTTTCCCTTAGGCGTCTGTACACTTGGTTGTGCACTCGTTTTTGCAGCATTTCCAAGCCTAGGGTTGGTGTTTTGTCCATCTTTCCTCTTTTTTCTAGCTTTCGAAGATGAAGCTAAGTTAGCTTCAGCCTTAGCTGGATGAGCAGCAGCAGCAATAGTCTTCTTTTCTCCTCCCATGCTTGGTCCACCCATGATTGAATCGAAAGTCTGAAGCTCATTCACGAGGTGCATCAAACCATAGTTGAGTTTGTTCATCACATAGTTGGTGGTGAACGCCAGGAAAGCTGGAGAGAGATTGTTGAGGATTAAGCCGACTTGAGTCCCCTCATTAATTATTGCTCAATGCAATTCAGTTTCTTGAAAGTAGTTGCTCATCTTGAACAGGTGATCACGAACATGCTGAGATGGTGCCATCCGAGCATTGGCATATTTCTTACTCATCATGTCGTTCTCACTACTAGGGCCCCCGAACTTCCATACAAGGTCCAAAAGTCAAGAATTTAAACCTTCATTTTATTAATTTATTAGGCCAACTATAGTCATGCAAATGAAATGGGCATTCACAAGTGGAATCACACACAAGAGAGTAATTTAAATTTTACATTTTCTAATGTGCCGAAATAAAACATATCATTTTATGAATGTTTTATTTAGAAAAATACCATATATTATGCAAATGTATGGGTCACTATATGCATCTAAGCCTAATTGCAAAACTACCACATATAGTGCAAACAGACATGTTATAATTGGATGATCCTAATCATGCTACTATATGACCAAGTCTATGAATTTATGCAACAATACTATAATTTATTTCATTTTCAAAAATGCCACAATTACTTTTCTAGAATTTAACCAAAATTCGAATTAATTTAAATTTTTACAAAAAATAAATTAGTCAATTTAAATGAAATTTATCAACAATTAATAAAAGTTAATTTAAATTTCATTTATCAACAATCAACTTAGTTTGGGTCATTTTAAAAAATATTAATTTAATTTAAACAGGATTTATTAACAATTAACAAAAGTTAATTTAAATCTCATTTATTAAAAAAATTATTAATTGGTTTGCAAAACATGATATTTTTAAAATTTAACCAATTTTAAATTTTTAAAACAAATATCATTAACTATTTTTCAAAAAATATCTTGTGTTGTTACAACTATCAGCAAATATCTTAACCATTTATTAAAATGATAAAATATTAAGAGTTATAACAAACATAAAATATCTTAAATAGTTAAACAAATTCAAATACCCATAAAAATATCTAGTCAACAAATTTTCAAATTTTAAATAATTTAAATATTAAAATCCATAGAATAATAAGATATTAATATTTTCAAATAAAAGATTTCTAAATATCAATTATTTTAAAAAATATCGTTAATATCTAAAAACTTAATTCTAATATTTTTAATATATTAAAAGATTTAAAATTAATTAGTGAACATATTTTAAAATTTGAATTTGAATCTTTGTAGAACAAAAATATCTCAATTTAAAAAAATATTTTTAAATAATAAAATAATTATGATATTTTGGATTAACCCATTAAGAATTACATTTAAATTTCAAAATTTAAGAAAACTTATATCGTAGGCCGCGGCCAATGATTCTTGGTAGTTGCGGCCACGTGACTATTCTGAGCGATTTATGTAGCGTCTCAAATTTGCTAATAAGGCTTAGGGTCTTTATTAGCGTCTCAGGAGGGCAATAATTGATTTAATTATGTTAATATGTTGATTTAATGACTATGTGACTAGAAATGCATGTTTAGGTGAATTAAATATGCATGTGGGCCCCATCTAGTTATTAAGGGCGTATTTGTACTTTTAGCCCGTTGAGGGCCTTACTGTGATATTTTTGTTTATTGTAATTGATACCACGAGTGAGTGGTAATATATTTGTAATGTGCAATCTGAGACGGTCCTAGGGAACGGTTTAGTTAAATAGTCACAACGGGGTCGAATACCCGGCTCAAGAGGAGCCTAGGGGTATTTTGGGAACACAGTTGGTGTTCGGGATTTATTTGGTAACGGGTAGTAATTTAGCAATTAATTGGACATGTCGAGATTAAACGAGGATTTATAAGAATACTCGAGGATTTAGCGGGATGTGGCATAAGATGAAATTTCCATTGGTGGCGCTTGAGGTTTTAGATAGACTTAAGGGGTATTTTGGACTTTTGGCTAGGGATAAATCTAAACACTTAGGTAGCTGATGGCTTGAGAAAGTACTAGAATCAAGTAAGAAGACAAAAACAAAACCTCAGCTCCAAGTCTCTCCCTCTCTCCCTCGGTTCTCTCTCTCTCTTTTGGTGTTTGAAGGCTTAGATCACTTGGAGGATTTTAGGCATAATTCTTTGAAGAATTGGAAGCTTGTTGTGGTTGAAATTAGCTCAAGGGTGAAGATTTACAACTTGGCACATTATTTTGTTTTTATTTTACTCAACTGAAAAATTATTATTATTTAACTTAATTTACCAAAAGTGAAAAGTGCTAAGTACATATACTCATACTTTAGTAAATGACACTGGCTCGAAGTACATATACTCAGTTTTTTTTTTTTTTTTTGGCTATTTTTCTTTTTCTAATGATATATACTCATAGTTAGCTAGTGACTTGGTTATTTATTTATTTTTTTTAAAAAGGGACTTAACTAATAATTGATATAAATATGTGCATGCAGATATTGAATGACATTCAAAAAATTAAATACAAACATAATTATTCATGCATATTTTTTTATGTTCATACTTCTATAATTATTTCAATTATAGCTAAATCATTTTAAAAAAAATATGATGATAACAGAACCTCTTTTTCAAACTTTTGTAGTGTGATGATAACTTCTATTAATCTAGAACCGGTCATATACTTTTGACTTGCTGCAAGGGGTACTTCAATCTCTATTAAGTTCAAGTCTAGATCTTTTTGCTTGTCTAAGCATTATGAGAATAAACTACTTTGCTGAAAGAACTTATATCTATTGGATTGGCCTTAAGTGGAGATCAGAAACTGGGGGCAGTATTATGAATTTAATGGTAATAAGTCCATTTTGAAAAAGTAGTCCGGGTGATAAAATGAAGAATCCCTTTTGGAAATACTTTTACATTTTATTTTGACAAGTACATGCATATTCGTTGTTTATTTTGAGATAAATGTGTGATGAAGTAAGTTAAGTTAGGATGATAGTTTTGAAACCATTGTAATTATGAATGTGGAGTTGTTCTAAAACTTTTGTTGCATGCACTTTATCTTTTGGTGGATGCATACAAGACAAATTTTATTTATTATTGAATTTGATTTTGTAGCTACTTTAGTTTACTATGGTTTTATATGTTATATAGTATTTTATGTAGCTATGTGAGTCGTCTACTCTAAATGGAGGATTTTAAAGTCGGTACTTGTACTTCATTTTTCAATAATGGTTGTATGCAAAATTCAATATCTTATCATTGATGCAGGCTTTTATTTTATGAGAGTTAGATGTTTATCTATCTATCTGGTTTTAATGGTTCCAGACACCATTAGATTTCTTTGCTTTGTGGCTTATAAATCTGAGAAAGTCCAAATACAATTGAGAAAGAAAGTAAAATACCCAGAAGTTGAAACAGAACCATAGAAACAAAACTTACAACTGCCTAGCTAGATCCTCCTACCACGATCAATAATCCCTTTTGGTCTTGTGTCCTTCAATGCCACATGAAAACTTTCAAAGTAGATATTGATTTCACATTAAAATTACAAGAGAATAAGAACCAAGCCATCAATTTTGAATGACTAAATTAGAGCAAGAACCAAACACCAGGATATCGTTGGCTTAGCTCACCACAACCATTTCCCATAGTGCAATGCCCCAAATTTCCTAATAAGGTTTAGGATCTTGATTAGGAGGTCGGGAGGGCCATAATTGATTTATCATGCTATTTAATGATAATATGCATGTTTAGGTGTATTAAATATGCATGTGAACCCATTTCTGATTAATTAGGTGATTTTCATATTTTGGTCATTTTGGGCATATTTGGCATATATGTGATATGTGTGTGGTGCTTTATTATTATTTGGTTATGCTAGGGTTACTCAGCACGAGACGATCCTAGGAGGTAAGTTAGTAGAATAGTCACAATGGGAATTATTCTTGACTCAGAGTGAGTCAAGGGGTATTTAGAGCATTACCGGGTTATTGGGTAATGGGAATCAATATTTGATGATAAATTGAGAGTTAGTAAGATCAGGGGGAAATTCTGGAGGTTTTGACTATTTTGTCCCCAGGGGTGTTTTCGGGACCCCAAGCGTTAGGATTTGTTTGAGGCTACTTAAGCTTGAAGTAACCTTTTAAGAAATAAAAAGAACGTTCAGTAAGTTCTCTCTCCCTCAAAGTTCCATTTTCGTCTCCCGATCGCATTTTCAAAGGAAACTTGAGTCATAGGACTCGGATTCAAGCGAGGATCGAGGCATAGCGATTCTATGGAAGATTAGATGCTTATTAGCCGGCGGATTTAGTTGAGAAACAAATCAATTGGAGGTAATTTAAGTTTTAAGTTCTAAGTTTTTAAAGTTTTTAAGCTTGAATTGGACTTTGTGTTTTGATGAGCTTTTGTTAGATTTGAGATTTGAGTTTTGCTGGTTTTGGATCATGGGGATGTTTGGGAACTTTTATTTTGAGTTTAGAGATGTTTGGATAGGTTTTTGGAAGGTTTTAAAATGGAGAAATTGGGGAAAAATGGCTGGTCCAAGGTTGGGTCGCGGCCCTGTTCTTGGGCATCGCGGCCCAAGCTCGACGAAGGAGGTGGAGATTTGTCAATGGGTTGGGGGCTGCGGCGCTTGGATAGGGGGTCGCGGCGCTTGGTGCCATTTATGGCCGAAATGATGTTTTGAGCATGGGAACTCAAACATTAGGTCTCGGGATCATTCCTACTACCCAGTTTAGTGGGATTTGATGTCTCGGAGGCTGGTTTCGGGATTGGTTTTAGAACTTGAACTCATTGGATCACCATTTGTGGTTGTGACTAGGTTTTCACTAGGGGCTTGGAATCAGGATCGTGCTTGTGGCTTGTTTATTGGTAATCTATGCTTGGACCAAAGGTAAGAAAACTGCACCCCATATGTGACATGCATGGTTATTCTTGATGCATGTTGGATGTTTAAATGTGATGCATGTGATGCACGAGAAACATGTGATTAGGGCATGCCATGAATATTGAATATTAGATTGATCAGAGCTTGAGTCTCTGTGTTTATGCATGATCCTAATTATGCTAGAAATTGTTAAGTAAGCATGTTGAATGCCCTGTATTTGGATATTTTACATATGATATATGCTTGGTAGCTTTGTTTACTTCTGCGTGGCCCTGACTATTCAGGATTGGCATTGGTCGCGTGTTACTGACCTAAGAGTCAGAAACGGCATAAGCGTCATGAACACAGAGCCGATCAAAGATTAGATCAAATCGATATCAGCATTGAATAACTCATATGGGGTATTAATGCTGGACCGACCCTAAGTTCGATGAAAATTATAAGCGCTTGACTAGTCTATGACTAGTTACTCAGAGCCAGGGCCTAAGGCCTAGGTGACTGCTTTGTCACATGGCTAAGGGAGCGGTACCCACGGTTGTGACTCTATGGTCACTCGGTAGGTTTATGTTGGTGACTATTTCATCAAATACCTACCTTGTTTAAGCTAGTGAAAGGATCACTTATTTGTAAAGCCCAGGTGACCCTATCGTCACATGGCTAATGGGAACGGAACCCACCTTAGTAACTTTTACAACTGTCACTCTTCTATTTTGGACTAAAAGTCCTGAATTATTGTTATGATCATCGGTTGATGTTTTATACTCAACATTACATGAACTTATTTGCATGTGTGATTAAGGATGTTATTGCTAGGAATGCACTGTATGATCTGATGACATGTTATTACTGTTCATGAGCATATTGAGTTTTCTTTCTAGGCTTCGGCTCACGGGTGCTATGTGGTGCAGGTAAAGGTAAAAGAAAGCTGGACCATCCTTGAGTTGGAGAGCTTAGGTGACGATGTGTACATATGCGGCTGCTTGGTCGCCACGGCCGAGGGTTGAGGGAGAAACTAGGGTTAAACCCTGTTTTGCCGCTTAGAACGGCTGGTTGTAAATATTTTCTTGTAATAGACCTTTAAATTTTACTTTTGGGATCCCAATGTATACAGTAAACGTTCTAATGAAATGTTATATCTTAACCAAAAATTTTAATCCCTAAACCGCTAATCATACTTAGTTACACATTTATGGCCAAATGACTCGATTAGCGAGTTTAGCAAATTTTATAATGCGCACCGTAACGGTCCCTGAAGTTTAGGGTGTTACAATTTGGTATCAGAGTGAGCCAAGGTTTATGGTTCCTGAAGACAAGCTGGGCATGTACAATTGTCACTGAAGATAGCTTCACTTAGGGAATGGTAACTATTTTAGTAGTTATGTGCTTAACTGCTTAAATAGAATGTAAATGCTTTACCTGCACATTGTATTAGGGAGCATGAGATTCTGATAGAGCCTGGCTCTTGACTATATGATTATATGCTCCGTGAATATATATATATATGAATGAGATCATATGATTACCTGCTCCATGAACATATATAATTGTGATATTTTCATGCTAGAGTTGGAGGCATGGTAGGAATGTGGGGAGAGTCGGGGTTATAATTGAGGTATGAATGCCATGGGCATTTTTTTTTAGCACTACAAGTGGTTTGTGAATGTGGTGTGGTAAGATTGCTTCCGTGGGGAAAGCTCTTGATATGCTCATCATGATTAATGGGTCAAGTTATTGACTGCAGATTCAATCAGCAGGTTTATATCCAAGACAGATAATAAGTCCTAGTGGTGGTTACACTGAGGCTGGGAATTATAGCCAGGGTTTTAGTTCTTCATCTGCTCCTTTGAATTTTCAGCAGATGTTCACAGATTTGCAATCAAGATTGCAGAGGCATGAGGAAGAGATTAGGTGTTTGAAGGAACAACAGAATCTGTTAGGGAACACTTCTTCCTTTGTTTTGCCAGGAGTGGCATCAGTTTTGGCTCAGCCTAGGGTTGAGAGCAAATGGGAGTTTCTCTGTGGAAGATTCTAGGAGTATTACCCTCCAGTCTTCGAGGGAGGCCTAGATCCATTCGGAGTTGAGCAATGGATGGGCATGATCAGTTCTATTCTGAATAATATGGGGCTGGTAGGTCACGATAGGGTGATCTGTGCGACATGTGTATTGCGGGATGATGCCCAGACGTGATGGGAAGTAGTATCCTAGACACGAGACACAGTTGTGATGGATTGGAAAGAATTTAGGCAGCTGTTCAATGAAAGGTATTACTGTGATGCAGCTAAGACTGCTAAGGTGAATGAGTTTCTGAATCTCGTTCAGGGAAAGGCATCAGTAACCGAGTATATTAACAGATTTGATGGGTTGGCCAAGTTTGCTTTTGACATGGTACCCACAGATGTAGCTCAGAATGAGAGGTCTGTTCAGGGATTGAATTCCAAAATAGCTCAGGGCATTAGAGTTGCCCCAGTGCATGAAATCTCTATCTATACTCAGGTGGTAGAGAAGACTCTTGCTGTTGAGAGCATAAGAAATGAGAAGAAGAGTGCCAGAGAGCATGGACTCAGGTAGTGGTACCTCCATGTATTGGAGCAAGCAAGAAGGAGAGCTGGAAGACTTATCCAATATGTGCCCAGTGCAAGAGACGTCATTTGAAGGGGTGTCGACCAAAGACATGTTTCTTATGTGGAAAGGTTGGGCATATCATAAGGGATTGCCCAAGTCGAGAGACGGATGAGCAAAAGGGGATAGACAGCTCGACTCCAGCTCGAGTGTTTATTCCAAGGCAGTCAGAGACTGAGATTGAGACTAGTTCTTCAGGGGTGGCAGATTAGCTTTCTAGTTTTGATTTTTGTATTATGCCGACTGGTTTTGGCGCCATGTTGTTTCCTTGTTTGTTGTATATATATAGAAGCATAACGATGCTATGCAGATCACATGGCTATGTTATGATGGGAAAGTGCTACTGTACTGGTGATTTAAGAGATGAGGTGAATTATTGTGAAAAGGACTCATTAGTTGGTTATGATTGATTTTGAGATGATCCTAGATTTGGGTTGGTTAGTCAAGTGTGGGGCAATGCTAAATTGTAAGGAAAGGATAGTAACTCTTGGGCTTAAGAGTGGGAAGCCTTGAGGCAGTTGGCATGGTGTATGGATTCTGTATGCTTAAGACATCTGTATTGAAAGCTAGAGTTTTATTGTAGGGGGATACATAGAACTCTTAGCTAGTGTGGTGGATGTCACTTAGATTGTGCCAGTGGGGATCAGGCCAGACATGATTAGTCTGTGAGTTTCTGAATGTATTTCCAAGGGATTTGTCAGGGTTGTGTTTGCATAAGAGGATGAAATGGTGATTGATTTGGTGCTAGGGATGGAATCAGATTTAGGGCACTGTATTGAATGGTTCATCAGGGTTGTAAGAACGTAAGGTTCAATTATTGAGTAAGATGGAATTCTCAAAGTGGATCTTTGATCTGGTTCGTACTAGCTAGAGATCAGGGAAGAAAATATGTAGAAGTCTGTTGTTATATCAAATAAGGGCACTGGGAGTGCTGAGTTATGATTTGAGGGTAATTAATGTTGAATTGTCCTGTTGAATCAGATGGACAAGATATTTAAAGGATTATTTGAATGGGATTTGTGATCGTCTTGGACAATGGTATCGTGATGTATTCTCTGCGAAGATTTGCCAAGGTCAAGGGACGCCTCGGTAGGCAAGAGTTTCCTTGGATGGGCAGGATATTACATGTACCTTGGGAAAGAGTTCTGAATCTTTTTGCAGATCAGAATCAGTTAGTAGGTGGTTATGACACCTCAGTGACAGAGAAAAGTGATTGCTTCTGCAACATGTTGGTTAAAGGATCTGACCAGAACTAGAGTAGAATTTCTGGTGGGCCAGGTGGCCAGTTTTATGCTTGAGATTACTATCTCAAAGAGGATTAAAAAGGAAAGACGATGAAGTGAACCAAAGATAGGAAAGATTGAGTGGAAAGTCTTAGCTAAATTAGCTAAGAATTGTACAATGTCAGGTATGAATTTATTGAGGTATAATGATTGGATTTGGAATCCGATGGACACTGAGATTAATTGGGAGATTCTAGATGAATCTCATGCTATCCTCTTATTCTCTTCATCCAAGCATCATGGAAAATGTACCAGAGTTTGAAAGCCTTATAGTGGTAGCCTGAGATAGAGAGGGGCATAATGGAATGTGTGGTAAGGTTCTTAACCTGTTAGCAGGTCAAGACAAAGTACCAGAAATCACTGGGGCCATTGTAGCCTTTGAGTGTTTCATAGTGGAAATAAGAAAATATCGTGATGGGTTTCGTGGTGGGGCTGCCCAAGATAGTAGGCCAATATGAGTTGGCATTGGGTCATTATGAACCAGTATTCCAAGTGAGTTCATTTCTATCAGTAAGAGTAAGTAACACAGTTGATCAGTGTTCAGATCTCTATGTGAGAGAGATAGTGCGCCTTCATGAAATTCAAGGTCTATCTTATCAGATGAAGACTCTATTGTTACTTCCAATTATTGGAAAGGTTAAGGAAGGTAATGAATATATAGATGGAATTCAGTACAGTTTATTATTCTCAGACTGATGATAAATCAAAGAGAGAAAGAGAGAGTTATCTAGTATTGGAAAGGTACCTTATGAGATGAGGTATGTTTGAGAATGTTTGTCACCTGTTCATTGGAATGAGGTGGGTGAGGTGTTGATTTTGGATCCTGAGGTAGTTCAGGGGACCATTGAGATTATTAGAGGTTAGAGGTTGGATGCTCACTTCTCAGAGTAAATGGAAGAGTTTTACTGGATAGAAAAGTAGGAACATGGAATTCTAAGAAAAAGATTGTATCTTCCTTAAAGTATCGCCATGGAAAGGGGTGAGGAGATAAGGTCAAGTTGAGCCCTAGATTATTTTGACAGTTTGAGTCCTGGATAAGACTGGCAGGTTGACTTTGGATCGACCTTATCTTTGGCACTGTCAGTTGTATACAGTGTATTTTATATTTTCATGCTGAGGACATGGGTTAAAAGAAACTCATGAGTTAAGTAATGAAAGTCTGGAGATTGAGGCTAAGTTATCCTGTAAGGAATAGCCATTTCAAATATGAGATAGAAAAAAATAAGGTTATGAGGAACAAAGTTATACCTTGAGTTAAGGTAATGTTGCAGAAACAGTGAGGTCAAAGAAACGACCTGGGAAACTGGAATCAGTTGTGCTGAATTTATATTCCGGGTTGTTCAGATAAATTTCGAGGACGAAATTTCTATAAGGAGGGGATAGTTGTAATGCCCCAAATTTCCTAATAAGGTTTAGGACCTTGATTAGGAGGCCGGGAGGGCCATACTTGATTTATTATGCTATTTAATGATAATATGCATGTTTAGGTGTATTAAATATGCATGTGAACCCATTTCTGATTAATTGGGTGATTTTCATATTTTGGCCACTTCAGACATATTTGGCATATATGTGATATGTGTGTGGTGCTTTATTATTATTTGGTTATGCTAGGGTTACTTAGCACGAGACGATCCTAGGAGGTAAGCTAGTGGAATAGTCACAACATGAATTATTCTTGACTCGGAGTGAGTCAAGGGGTATTTAGAGCATTACCGGGTTATTGGGTAATGGGAATCAATATTTGATGATAAATTAGGAGTTAGTAAGATCAGGGGAAATTCTTGAGGTTTTGACTATTTTGTCCCCAGGGGTGTTTTGGGGACCCCGAGCGTTAGGATTTGTTTGAGGCTACTTAAGCTTGAAGTAACCTTTTAAGAAATAAAAAGAACGTTCAGTAAGTTCTCTCTCCCTCAAAGTTCCATTTTCGTCTCCCGGTCGCATTTTCAAAGGAAACTTGAGTCGTAGGACTCGGATTCAAGCGAGGATCGAGGCATAGCGATTCTAGGGAAGATTAGAAGCTTATTAGCTGGAGGATTTAGTTGGGAAACAACTCAATTGGAGGTAATTCAAGTTTTAAGTTCTAAGTTTTTAAAGTTTTTAAGCTTGAATTGGACTTTGTGTTTTGATGGATTTTTGTTAGATTTGAGACTTGGGTTTTGCTGGTTTTGGATCATGAGGATGTTTGGGAACTATAATTTTTAAGTTTGGAGATGTTTGGATAGGTTTTTGGAAGGTTTTAAAATGGATAAATCGGGGAAAATGGCTGGTCCGAGGTTAGGCCGCGGCCCTGTTCTTGGGCACCGCAGCCCAAGCTCGATGAAGCAGGTGGAGAGTTTTCAATGGGCTGGGGGCCGCGACACTTGGATAGGGGGCCGCGGCACTTGGTGCCATTTATGGCCGAAATGATGTTTTGAGCATGGGTACTCAAACCTTAAGTCTCGGGATCATTCCTACTACCCGGTTTACTGGAATTTGATGTCTCGGAGGCTAGGTTTTGGTTTCGGGATCAGTTTTAGAGCTTGAACTCATTGGATCACCGTTTGTGGTTGTGACTAGGTTTTCACTACGGGCTTGGAATCAAGATCGTGCTTGTGGCTTGTTTATTGTTAACCTGTACTTGGACCAAAGGTAAGAAAACTGTACCCCATATGTGACATGCATGGTTATTCTTGATGCATGTTGGATGTTTAAATGTGATGCATGTGATGCACGAGAAACATGTGATTAGGGCATGCCATGAATATTGAATATGAGATTGATCAGAGCTTGAGTCTATGTGTTTATGCATGATCCTAATTATGCTAGCAATTGTTAAGTAAGCATGTTGAATGCCCTGTATTTGGATATTTTACATATGATATATGCTTGGTAGCTTTGTTTACTTCTGCGTGGCCCTGACTATTCAGGATTGGCATTGGTCGCGTGTTACTGACCTAAGAGTCAGAAACGGCATAAGCGTCATGAACACAGAGCCGATCAAAGATTAGATCAAATCGATATCAGCATTGAATAACTCATATGGGGTATTAATGCTGGATCGACCCTAAGTTCGATGAAAATTATAAGCGCTTGACTAGTCTATGACTAGTTACTCAGAGCCAGGGCCTAAGGCCTAGGTAACTGCTTTCTCACATGGCTAAGGGAGCGGTACCCACAGTTGTGACTCTATGGTCACTCGGTAGGTTTATGTTGGTGACTATTTCATCAAATACCAAGCGTCTATGACGAGTTACTCATAAACAACTCAATAGGAGGTAATTCAAGTTTTAAGTACTAAGTTTTTAAAGTTTTTAAGCTTGAATTGGACTTTGTGTTTTGATGGGTTTTTGTTAGATTTGAGACTTGGGTTTTGCTGGTTTTGGATCATGAGGATGTTTGGGAACTATAATTTTTAAGTTTGGAGATGTTTGGATAGGTTTTTGGAAGGTTTTAAAATGGATAAATCGGGGAAAATGGCTGGTCCGAGGTTAGGCCGCGGCCCTGTTCTTGGGCACCGCAGCCCAAGCTCGATGAAGCGCTTGACTAGTCTATGACTAGGTACTCAGAGCCAGGGCCTAAGGCCTAGGTAACTGCTTTGTCACATGGCTAAGGGATCGGTACCCACAGTTGTGACTCTATGGTCACTCGGTAGGTTTATGTTGGTGACTATTTCATCAAATACCTACCTTGTTTAAGCTAGTGAAAGGATCACTTATTTGTAAAGCCCAGATGACCCTATCGTCACATGGCTAATGGGAACGGAACCCACCTTAGTGACTTTTATAACTGTCACTCTTCTATTTTGGACTAAAATTCCTGGATGATTGATATGATCATCAGTTGATGTTTTATACTCAACATTACGTGAACTTATTTGCATGCGTGATTAAGGTTGTTATTGCTAGGCATGCACTATATGATCTGATGACATGTTATTACTGTTCATGAGCATATTGAGTTTTCTTGCTGGGCTTTGGCTCACGGGTGCTATGTTGTGCAGTTAAAGGCAAAAGAAAGCTGGACCATCCTTGAATTGGAGAGCTTAGGTGACAATGTGTACATATGCGGCTGCTCGACCACCATGGCCAAGGGTTGAGGGAGGAATTAGGGTTAAACTCTGTTTTGCCGCTTAGAACGACTAGTTGTAAATATTTTCTTGTAATAGACCTTTAAATTTTATTTTTGGGATCCCAATATATATAGTAAACATTCTAATGAAACGATATATCTTAACCAAAAATTTTAATCTCTAAAGTGCTAATCATACTTAGTTACACGTTTATGGCCAAATGACTCAATTAGTGAGTTTAGCACTGTTTATAATGTGCACCGTAACGGTCCTTGGAGTTTAGGGCATTACACATAGATTCTCTCATTTGTATTTTTCTAGCTCGACCCTCATAAATCAAAGTCATTTATGATTTAATTGACTTTCTTTCCCACTTCTGGTACCAGTAGAATTTGATACCAAATTCTCTTAAGTAACATCAACATAGTATAGTTTGTCTCCCCACTCGACGACTTTCTTAAATAGACTTTTTTTTCTCTTACCAAAAAAAGAAATAACCATAGACTTTATAGCCCACATCACATGCTCTAGTAAATGACACATTTATATGCCAGAAAAAATTAAATCCCATAACATTCAAATCTACAAAACTAGGAAAACAGAAGAAAAAATGAAAGAAATGTAATTATTTAAGTTATTTGCCACAAACTCTCAGAGAGAACCATATACAACCTAAAAGATACATTCAAAAGAGTTGTTTGTATATCATATAATATTGAATATAAACTAGGAAATCACATTCATTGACCTCTGTCTTTCAGGCATGTCATTCCACCCTCTAAAGTTAAGATTCTTGTATTAATCTATTGGCCTTGCTTAATCGAAACTTCGGCACTCTAAGAAGATAAGTCTCGTAAGTTTGCTCTGTAGCTCAATCCTTGCTTAAGCCTAACAATCTTTTGTTAGAATATTTTATATGGACTAACATAATTAAGTGTTGCTCACACAGTGTCGGTATTAGCATGTAATGATAACTATATAATCGGTAATGCATGATATTACCATCGGGCCATAATGGGATGGACATAACGTACTAACATGCTCGGGGCCCATGGACACGCTCTAAAACATCTTTGGTCAGCCCATTGGGCCAAGACAACTAATTCTCTCACATTGGGCATGTAAGCCCAATTGGCCCATAACTCCTTATATAAAGGGTTGTGCTCTTGATTGATGATTAAGGTGGAATGAGTGTGGCTATGGTGTAGAGAGAATGATAGAGTAGTGTTCATTACTCCCAAGCTCTCCTTTTCTCTATATGTGTAGATCAAAGAAGTGTAATCAACATGATTATTAGAGATCAAGGCGATAATTGGAGGTACGTATATTATTATATTAATGCCCTAAATAAAATGTTTGATCATGGAAATTCATGAGCATGATTTGATATTGATTATTGTTTATTTAATGCTCATTGTGTCTTATTTATAACAATTGGTAACAGAGCCAGGACATTTGATTTTAGGGCTTATTAGAATAATTTTTTTTTTCCAAATCTGATTTATATAAAAAAAAAATCGAAATTATATATTATTGGTAGATAAAATCAAATTGGAGGATGAGTATTGAGTTTATCAATATTTTAGATTGTACCTTCCGTTTCGTTTACGTTGAAAACACCCAAAACTCCAAGCTTTTTCAAATCTTATTAATGGCCGAAAATGGCTATTAGATCTACGGGTTTCGGATGTTTATAAGTTTGAATGGGTACTGGAAATAGAAAGAGCATGAAAAATAGAGAAAAACCCCTCAAACGACATCAAAATCGGAGCTCTGGTGGCTAAAATCCAACGGGGTCAGAATTTGGGTTCGAAACGGGTCGAACAGACCCGCTGGAGGTTGAAGACAACCTCAAAACGACGTGTCGTCGTTTTTCTGATTTAGTGTCGTTTTCTGACAAACTACATGTAGTTTGCTGAAAAACTACATGTCGTTTTTGGGCATTTTTCAGCAAAAAAAAAATTAAACTTTTTTGGGCGCGTGGGGGCGCGTGAAGATTCCATTATGGACCAAATTTTCACCATTTTGCTCCTTTTAATTTTTCTCATTTGATTGTGTGATTATATTTTGGGTTTGGTCAATTTAAATTGTTAATTGACGCATAATCACATAATTAATTTGAATTAAATTTTTTTTCTCACAATTTTATTTTTTATTTATTTCATTGGATGAAGACATAATTATATTCAAGCCATAAAAATTATTTGATAGATGATTGACATTTTTTATAATATAATTATGTTAGTGAATAATTAATTGAGTGCTTGTGTACTCACCTATCGTGAGTCTAAGCATGTCAATTTTGTTATTCATAAAATTGTGAGAATTGTGATAAATTTATTGTTAATTAATTTAATCTCATACAAGGCCATTTTTTATTTGTTTATCATTCCATAATTTTGTTATATATATGTCTTTCGTGATTTTGATAATTTTTTTGTGAATTTCATTGTTGTTATTATTATGAATTCTTTCGGGGCATATACTATGGAAAATGTGTAATAAGATATTGGTCATGGTTTGTGCATTTATTATATAAATTATTGTCAATATTTAATTAATATTTTTGGTAATAAAATTTGCTAGAAATACAAAAATGCGCAATCGGCCTTATTAGATAATTATGAGATTAAATTTTTTCATTGAATGTGTTGTGCTTACCTGTCGTAATTTTTCACATGTCAATTGTCGAAAATTGTGATTCATGTTAAATACTTTTCTCCCGTATCAATCACAATTAAAAACTACAGATCCATACATGCAATTTAGTCATCCTGTCGATGATTTTACTGTAAAGTAGGATGCTTAGATGGTGAAGGAAACACATTAGATGTCATGAAGCACACAACTTTTCTACCTTATCGGTAGTGGATTAGTTGAATTTGGTTATGATATTTAAAGTAGTTGTCCTTACCTGCGTAAGAGTCATATGTTTTGTTTGAACGACTCTAACATGACATGATCGTTTCCGTTGATAGATCATTGAGAAAGCTAAGAAAACGAGCAGATTGCATAATCCTTGTTTTCACATAGTGGCACTGCTCTAAGATATATTTTTTAGTATTAAGCAATCCTAAAACCTCTACCGCTTAGTTATCGGATGGGACTATAATATGTCTTGTCATATCGATCTCTCATTAGAAAATTGGACTAGGCCTCGAAATTGATAAATCTTGAAATCATTTGAATTCAAAGATGCCAAGTTACTGCATGCTCAGTGGGAGTATTGCGATGGGTGTCAGTTGTTTTTAGTAAGGTATATATGTGTCGATCGATCCCTATTGACAAATTTTATGAGGGTGGAATCACTTAGGAATTTTTCTTGGGCATCTAAAGTGATATTCCTACGTTTGCTACACAATGATGAGTTCAGGAGACTAGTACGTTGGTTTTGTGCCTTGAAATAGTTTCGATGGAACTAATGAATTAATTATTACAATACTTTTATGCTTAAGGATCAAGATAAGGCATAGATCATAAGTTGACAAGTTTTGGATCAATATTACAATGGATGTATGATTGTCATTGTCTATTCCGAAGAGATGATTGTGTTAATTGTGAATGTTTGTAAATATAGTGAATTCAAGATAATGGGTTAATGCATATGTACTCGATATCATATCGTTGTTGCTAGTAAAATTGAGGATAGCTAAGCTATATTTAGGCAACAATTTTGGATTGATTTAAGTCTGAACAAAGTTTTCAGTATAGTGACTTTGATAACTTAGTTACAATTCTGGATGAGAAATGGAAAGAATAGAGGATATAAGTTTTTTGACTTATTCAATCTCAGTACACATATTCATCGCTAATGACTATCATAATTATTTATAATAGTTTTACAACCCAATTGTCCACAATGATTAATCTATAATGCATACAAATTTTGAGAGATATCGAGTATTTATCACTCTTTTGTTAAGATCTCTCATGCATTATTATCTTGAGCACAGTCTTCTCAAAGTTTTGACTCATCAAAGTTTGAAAGCTTTTATGTTTTAGAAAGCTTTATAGTGGAAAACACCTAAGGGATTAAACCATGCATGCATAATGATATGCAGTCACTTTTTTATGTGTATTATTTCTCGAAGTGACAAGGACACAACAAGACTGGTAGATAGTCTTAATTGTTGTACTCCATGCATCTTGGTTTGATGGTTGTTATTATATTTGAATGTCTCTCGGGCCAAATTATGTGTAGTATACATATCCTATCGATATGATATGATATCATACATAATTTATTTGATTGCCTATTGCATGCTGGAGATTAATATGGTGTTTGTTGATTATATTGGTCCAAGTGGGAGAGATATTTTAATCTTGTATGGACTAATATAATCACAAACATAATTCCATATTCACAACCATGTTAGTTGTTTTTCGAAAGAGACAATGTGAGATAAGTCTTTCGCAGCAACACTCAAGATACTAAGACTCAATGGATCATATCGTTTTATTCTGAATAGCCTCATGAATGTTGTGATTGAATAAGAATTTACATCTAAGGCTATTTCAGAAGTTCTAATATTATGAGGCAATATAGGACATTGCTTTTGACAATCTTGGATCTTAATCATATGATAGAAGATGAGCATTTAAGTGTTTTATTGAGAATATCAAGTTTAATATGTATGGCTCTTCTAGCTATTATTTTTTATAAGTATATAAAGTTATCTATATTGGAGTTTTAAGCTGGCATTAGACAAGGGTTAAAATTTTATTTAGGGAATAATTGGATTTATCCCTCATTTTGTTGCTTCCGTTGTTATTATTGATGACCTACAATTGGCCAGATTATTGTAAGAAACTCCATATGCGGATTGTACGCCCTGGTTTTCCCACGGGCTGATTAGTAGGTCGAGCCTCGGACTAATCATGGTTAGTCCGTAAATTTCCCCAGGCCGGAGCTCCTGTGTTCGCGGTCGTACCCTATTAGCTCGAGGTATCCTCAAGGACTCGCCAAGGTTGCCCAAGACTAGGGGAAGGAGTCTGAAGGCCGAAGGTCGGGTCAGGGGAGCAGCTCGTGGTACGAGCTACTCATGGATCTCTAACCCTTTGTAAAGTCAACACACGCAAGATAAACGTGCCTATATCTGACATCACGTGTCCGATATCTCCCCGACTTCTCGGACACGCAGCAGGAACGTGCGTATTCAGACACCCACGGCTGGGTTGGGCCGTGCGGCCCATTATCTCCTTACCTATCGATTTGACCATACTTATGTGTCAGGTTTAGGAATTAATCATGAATGTCACAGAGTTGATATGACAAATAAGAAGGTCACGGGATGACCTCCTTACCAACTTCCAGGTGCCTTCTCCTATAAATATGGAGACCCTAGGAGTTGATAAGGGTTGGAAAAAATAGTCTTTGGAGAGATATATACTTTGAAACCAAATACCCAGAATAGATCAATAATATTGACTAGTGGAGTAGAAGGATTTTAACCTTTGAACCACTTAAAAACGTGTCTTGAGTCACCTAGTTCATCCTCTAAGATTTCATATCTGTGACGGTTCTACTTCCAGCACTAATCCCTTTCTCTTCTTCTCTTAATTACCTGTTGGCGAAGAACCGCGTCAACAGTTTGGTGCTTTCATTGAGAGCAAGTTCAATTAGTGCTGCCACAAACATCCAACTATGGTGACCACTCGATCCAAGCATGGCAACGAAACAGAGCAGCAGGAGGGGCAGGAGGCCCACCATATTGCCATCCCTGATGAACAAATTCCTGAAGTCCAACAAAGGCCAGGAAAGCAGCCGGCGGGCAAAGACGACACTGGTAGCTCAGCGCCCCGGCCACCTAATCCAAACCCGTGTTATTATACTGCGGTGGAGATGGAGAATGATCAACTGAGGAGCCAGTTAGCAGCAGCCGGTCGGCAAATCCAGGATATTCTGGCCCGACTACCCCCTCTCACAACCAACGTTAATGTTGGAGAGAGGCAAGGTGAGGCTCCTAAGTCTCACCGGGGTAATCGGCCCAGGCATAGCCGGTCGGATAGGCCTCATGCAGCCAACTCCACCCCTTCATCGCACCATCAAGAGGCAAACTTCAGGGAAATGCCTGGGATCGGACAACAGCAATACAGCCGTTCGGTCAGGACGTCAACTCCTAGTTCTCAACCTTCCTCGAGAACGCCCAGGAGAGCTCAAGGAAATTCCCGAAGGAGATCCGGGGAGGGCCAGCGACGTCAGCCCGTCCCAGAAGACCGTCCTGCGCCTCGTCCAGCTCGCCCAGGGCGGGACCAGCAAGCTGGCAGGGCCGAAACGCCCCCACCAAATTTGATCCGTCCAGACGGAACTAGGATCGCCTCCCCAGTCAGGCATCCTCCTTCTCAAATCAGATATCCGTCTCCTCAGCCCGTCCGAGACGTCCCGGCTTACAGGAGTAGTAGGAGGGACCCGCCATCAGCCGGACCTTCCTGGCATAGCAGGGTGCCGGGGGAAGGATCAGGTCATCACCGCCAAAGACGCACTCCAAGCCTGTCCAGCAGGAGTCATTGGACCGGCAGCCGCCGGAGTGACCTCTCCGGAGGAGACCTGCGTCAGCAACTGAGTTCAGCACAAAGTCACCAGACCACCCAGGGAGGCGACCTTCGAGATCGCCTCAACTCTCATAGAGAGGATCGAGCTAGAGATGGTAGCCCGGCCCGCTCGGCGGGAGTCCGATCTGAAGTACGTAACGGAGGGAATGTCCCAAATAACCTATCTCAAGATAGGAGGGGCGACAACCCAGCTAATATGTACAATGGGTCCGGAGCTGTTGAACAGCCCCAGAATAACCCAGGATCTCAGGACCAAACCCTCGAGCGCCTAACTCAGATGGAGGAACTGATGAGGAAGCTCCTATCAGAAAAAGAAAAAGACGAATATGATTCGGGTGACGAAATGGAACTCTTCGCCCCCAACATAGCAGCGACGGCATACCCATCTGGCTTTCGTATGCCTCACTTGTCAAAGTTCAATGGGGACGGAGACCCGTCGGACCATTTAGGGATGTTCAACACCCTAATGATGGCCCATAACATTGGCCCGGAGCTGCGTTGCTTGATCTTCCCTTCCACACTGACCGGACCTGCCAGGCAATGGCTCAAGCAGAGTAAAAGGCAGTCAATCAGCTCCTGGAAGACTTTCTCAGCTGACTTCAAAAGGGCGTTCCGTGCCTCCCAGGCCGCCCGAGTCCAAGCCGATTCCCTAGCTAACGTGAGACAGCAGCCCGGCGAGACGCTGAAAGCCTACTTGAGCAGATTCGCGAATGTCGCTGCTCGAGCGAGGGACGCAGATGATAGCTCCAAACTCATGGCCATGAGAACTGGAATCCTGGTCGGGGGAGACCTGTGGAAAGATATCCAAAGGAAAGGAGTCAGCTCGGTTAACGAATTCCTTAACAGAGCCCAAGAGTGGATAAACTTAGAAGAAGCTGAAGCTTCAGCCGCGGGGACCAGCCAGGTTCCCGAGAAGCCCGCTGGAATGGGGACAAAGATCGTGGTGGCGATCCCCGAGGTCGCGTAGAACAACCAGTCCGGTGGTGGCAAAGGAAAGGGAAATGGTGAAAACAGCCATCACGGTCAAAAGAAGAATAAGTTTGTGGATAAATTCAAGCTCGTGTTCGCAACATATACCGAGCTCACCCAGTCCAGGGAAAGTATCTTCCTGGCCAACGCTGCTCGGGTCCCCTGGAAGAGGCCGGAGCCATTGAAACACCACAAGGGAAAGAGAGACACTTCAAAATTCTGTCATTTTCATAACGACGTCGGCCACATTACCGATGATTGCAGGCATCTAAAAGATGAGATAGAGACTCTCATCCGAGCAGGCCCCTTGGCGCAATATTCACGAAACAGGGTCCCAGCGGGTCGACCCGCTCCAGAAGTCCCAGCCAGTCAGCCCGGGCCTCGGGTAGATCAGGACGTCCCTCCTCCCATGGTCGAGGGAGAGATATCCACCATCTCTGGAGGACCGCACATGGCTGGCACGAGCAGAGGCACCCAAAAGAGGTATGTGAATGAATTAAAGGCCCACAACGGAGCGGAGTTCGTCCCGGAGCAGCGTCAGTCAAAATAACAGCGGTTAGAGAAGCAACTGATTACTTTTACGGAGGAAGACGCAGGCCATGTCCAATTCCCCCATAATGATCACTTGTTCGTAGCAGTCCAGCTCGCCAACCGGAAAGTGAGGAGAGTGTTGGTGGACAACAGAAGCTCGGTGAACCTCCTATTTCGATCCACCTTAGAAAAGATGGGTCTAACCGTCGCCGAGATAAAGGCGACCTCCATGATGCTATATGGTTTTTCGGGAGAAGGATCGGCAGCGATAGGGACGATCGAGCTGGTGATCACCCTAGGAGATGAGTCTCGGACAGTCTCCAAGCTACTTGAGTTCGTGGTCATTGACTGCTCCGCTGCCTACAACGCCATTTTGGGCCGACCTACGCTCATAGCTTTCGAGGCCATCACTTCCATTCGACACCTCGCCATGAAGTTCCCTACTTCAACAGGAATCTGTACCATCAAGGGCGATCAGCTCGCTGCCAGGGAATGCTACAGCATTTCCATGAAGGGAAAGTCTAAACCCGGGTAGCTGGCAATGGCCATTCAGGGCGAGGAGGAATCTCAGGGACCCTTGGCGGCTCCTGAGATTGAAAAACCTCAGAATCCCGAAGAGGAAAAGATCGCCTTGAGTGAGGACATTGACCCCCGAGTAGGCGAGGACATATCCGAGCTCCAGGCTATTGAGGAGCTCGAGGAGGTGAACATTGATAAAAAAAATCCATCACGGAAGGTTAAGCTTGGGAAGAACCTCTGCGACAAGAGAAAGGCGGAGCTGATTACATTTCTGAAGAATAGCTTGGACGTATTCGCATGGTCCCACGAGGACATGGTGGGGATCAGCCCGAGTGTCATCATGCACACGCTCCATCTGGATAAAAGCGTTCCTGCCAAGTCTCAAAAGCAAAGGCGTTTATGAACAACCCGAGCCGAAGCCCTAGAAGAAGAAGTGGCCCGGCTCAAAAAGTGTGGCTTTATCCGCGAAGCCAAATTTCCAATCCCGTGCTAGTTCCAAAGCCCAACGGGAAATGGCGGACCTGCATTGACTTCTCCGGCCTGAATAAAGCCTGCCCCAAGGATTGCTTTCCATTTCCAAGGATCGATCAGCTGGTGGATGCTACGGCGGGGCACGAGCTCATGTCCTTCATGGACGCGTACTCAGGCTACAATCAGATTGCGATGAATCCGGCAGACCAGGAACATACCAGCTTCATGACCCCGACGAATGTCTATTGCTATAAGGTCATGCCGTTTGGCCTGAAGAATGTCGGAGCTACCTACCAGAGGCTAGTAAACAGAATGTTCGCAGACCAGATCAGAAAGAACATGGAAGTGTATGTTTATGACATGCTCGTCAAGTCAAAAACTGCCGACAACCATGTTTCCGACCTAGAAGAATGCTTTAAAATACTACGGGAATACGGCATGAGGCTTAATCCTCAGAAATGCACGTTCGATGTCGCATCGGGGAAATTCCTAGGGTTCATAGTCAACACCCGAGGAATCGAGGCGAACCCCGAAAAAATCAGGTCACTGCTCGAGCTTCCTTCCCCCAGGTCGCGGAAAGATGTCCAAGGCCTCACAGGAAGAGTGGCAGCACTCAACCGGTTCATTTCCAAGTCAACCGACAAGTTTTTTCCCTTCTACAACCTGCTCCGGGGAAACAAGAAGTTTGAGTGGACAGTAGAGTGCGAAAGCGCATTCCTCGATCTGAAGGCGCATCTGGCTGAACCGCCCGTGCTGTCCAAGCCCAGGGCAGGAGAGCCTATTTTCCTCTACATGGCCATCACTGAGGATGCAGCTAGCGTTGTGCTAGTACGAGAAGAGGACCAAGTTCAAAAGCCAATCTACTACATCAGCAAGAGACTCCTCGGAGCAGAATCACGGTACCCACTGATGGAAAAATTGGCGTTTTGCCTAATCACAGCCTCGCGAAAGCTCAGACCGTACTTCCAGTCCCACTCGGTACACGTCCTGACCGATCAGCCTCTAAGGCAGGTTTTGCAAAAGCCTGAAGCATCGGGACGTTTGTTAAAGTGGGCGGTCGAACTCAGTCAGTTCGAGATTTTCTATACTCCACAAACTACCATAAAAAGTCAGGCATTGGCTGACTTCGTGGCGGAGTGCACGGGATTCCAGGAGGATCCATCAGAAGGCCTACTTCAAGTCGCCTCGCCGCATTCGTCGTGGAAGATCTTCGTTGATGGTTCATCTAACGAGAATGGCTCCGGGGCCGGAATCATTCTAATATCCCCCGAGGGACATAGATTCCACTCGGCGCTAAGGTTCGGGTTCAAGGCGTCTAACAACGAGGCAGAGTACGAGCTTTGTTAGCTGGGCTGAGGGTAGCTAAGGAGTTAAAGGCGAGCTCCGTCCAGTGCTTCAGTGACTCCCAGATCGTGGTAAACCAGGTTCTGGGCGAATATCAGGCGCGGGGACCCAAGATGGCCGCCTATTTGGCAAAGGTAAAATCTGAGCTGTCTGCATTCGAGTGAGGATCGATCGAGCAGATACCTCGAGAACAGAACACCAACGCAGATGCTCTCGCCAAACTCGCCACCTCGGGAGAGACAGAAACCCTGGGGTTGGTGCCAATAGAATTCTTGAAAGAACCAAGTATAGAAGGAGATCGGGCAGAGGTCGAGATGATTGATGCTAGGCCGACCTGGATGACTCCCGTCATTGAGTATCTCACCGAGGGCAAGTTGCCCGAGGGACATAACGATGCGCGGCGAATCTTGTATCAAGCTCCGAGGTATACGCTGGTCGATGGTGTGTTGTACCGACGTGGACATTCCCTGCCTCTCCTCCGGTGCGTTCATCCAGGTGAGGCACAGGCCATCCTGCAGGAAATTCACGAAGGATTCTGCGGAGACCATGCTGGGGGGCAAAGCCTGGCCTTAAAGGTTCTCAGGCAAGGTTATTACTGACCAACTCTGTCCAAAGACTCGATTTCATATGTGAAAAAGTGCGACAAGTGCCAGCGATTCGCTGTGGTTGCCCGAGCTCCTCCAGTCGAATTGAAAATGATCTCGGCCCCTTGGCCATTCACCGTTTGGGCGATAGATTTAGTAGGCACCCTGCCTACCGGAAAGGGCGGGGTCCGTTACGCCGTGGTAGCCATCGACTACTTTACTAAGTGGGCCGAGGCAGAGCCGTTGGCAACAATAACATCGAAGAAGGTACTCGACTTTGTGGTTAAAAGCATCATCTATCGATTCGGCCTGCCGAAGAAAATTGTCTCCGACAACGGCACTCAGTTCGACAGCGACCTGTTCACCGAATTTTGTGAAAGGCACAGAATTGTGAAAAGCTTCTCCTCTGTGGCCTATCCTCAGGCAAACGGCCAGGTCGAGGCTGTCAACAAGACTCTAAAGGCGAGCCTCAAGAAAATATTAGATGAGGCAAAGGGGGTCTGGCCAGAGCAGCTCCCCCAGGTCCTTTGGGCGTATCGGACCTCGCATCGGACTCCTACGGGTCACACTCCTTTCTCCCTAACCTTTGGGAGTGAAGCAGTCCTCCCCGTGGAAGTTAAAGTTCTGTCGCATAGAGTCCAGTCCTACGACCAAGATAGGAACCACGAGCTCCTATGCCATTCCCTAGACCATATCGATGAAAAGCGAGAGGATTCGCAACTCCATCTCGCCCATTACCAGCAAAAGATCACTCGCTACTTCAACACTAAAGTAAAAAAACATACCTTTAGCGTTGGCGATTTGGTCCTAAGGAGAGTTTTCCTGGCCGGGAAAGATCCCAAAGATGGAGTCTTGGGACTGAACTGGGAAGGACCATAACAGGTCATTGAAGTCATCAAGGAAGGAACTTATAAGTTAGCTCGACTTGATGGAGGGGCAGTCCCGCGAACTTGGAATGCCATCCACTTGAAGAAATATTATCAATGACCCACTTGTAAGGCCTGGAAGGCCACTTTTTATGTATTAATAAAAATCAAGTTTTTCTTTTTATTTGCAAGTGTAATCTTAAAGTAACTATGAAAGACCTTTTCCCAGTTACTTGGGGGGCATATGGTACCTGGATATAACCAGGTCTCCTTAACGACTTAGATGTTGATTCTTATCTATGTATAAGGGTTAACGCGAACTAAGTCCTATCCTGGTTTTAACCGGGTCATAAAACTTAGAAGTTAACTTAAATTTATTGATCGTGGTTCTTCTTAAAGAAGCTCGAGATATGGATAAAAGTTGACACGAACTAAGTTTTCAAAATAAGCTCCTGGTTTTAACTGGGTCATAAAACTTAGAAGTTAACTTAAATTTATTGATCGTGGTTCTTCTTAAAGAAGCTCGAGATATGGATAAAAGTTGACACGAACTAAGTTTTCAAAATAAGCTCCTGGTTTTAACCGGGTCATAAAACTTAGAAGTTAACTTAAATTTATTGATCGTGGTTCTTCTTAAAGAAGCTCGAGATATGGATAAAAGTTTACACGAACTAAGTTTTCAAAACAAGCTCCTGGTTTTAACCAGGTCATAAAACTTAGAAGTTAACTTAAATTTATGGATCGTGGTTCTTCTTAAAAGGGCTCGGGATATAAATAACGGTTAACACGAACTAAGTTTATCAAAAAAAAAAATATGTGTATTGTAGCCAAAAGCATGAAGAAATACGTAAGTTAAAATTGCAAGGCAAATTGTCTCGAGGTAAAAATACCTCGTGCTAAGGATTACACAAAATACTTCAAAATAAAAAAGAGAAGAAAAAGCGCCCTAAGCCCCGTCAGTCGGCCCCTTGGAGGTCGCGGTCTCACCCTGCTCCGCCACGCCAGAGGCTTCCCCAGTCTCCGAGGGCGGCACCTCTTTGTCAAGGCGGGCTTGGAACTTCACCAACAAGCGCGCCCAGAGACTCGGCGGCATGAAAGAGAAGCCAGCCTCCGGGTTGTGGGCCCAGCAACGATAGAACAGTTCCTGCATGGACTGTTCCGAGGTGGTCCGTTCGGCTTCAAGAGCGGCCTGGGCCTCGGTCTTCGCTGCCTTGAGGTCTGTTCGCGAGGTGGCAAGGGATGCCTCAAGCTCTTGGACCTTCGAGCGGGTCCTCTCTAACTCGGCCTTCGAGGTCGCCAGCGCATCTTTCACCGCCTGAGCCTCCTGAAGAGCGGCCTGGTGCCCAGCCCTCATCTCCTCGAGCTGAGCTCTGGTCCTGGTGATGCCTCGGTGTACGGCAGCGATGCCCTGCGAGAAATGAAAGATAAATTGGCTAAGTAGAAAAATAAGGCGGTGCGTGAGGGGTAAAGCTTTAAAAGAATGGGGCAGCTTACCGTTAGGGTCATGTCCATCGAAGACTCTATTACGCGGACCGGGCTCATTGACTCAATAGCTCGGAGCTCCTTCTCTTTGAACTTGTAGAAATGGTTGACGGCGTAGCTCGCCGACTCATACACCGTCCCCCGGAAGGCTTCTGGGATCTTCTCCAGATCCTGGGGATCGACCGGGATGCGTACGCCGGGGGCCACTACAGCCGGAGTTCCGACCTCCATTCCCACGTCCTGGGTGGCTGATGGAGATCGCTGGGGCGGCGGGGGCATGTGTCCTGCTCCGGCAGCAGGAAGAATTGCCCCCTCAACCTGGGATGATAGGGTTTTTTCCTTCTCCTTTGCCGGAGATTTAGTGGAGCCCCCAGCCGTGCTCTTGGACCCTCAGAGCCTTTTCAATCTTGGCCCTGCTGGGGGATTCCCCCCGAAGTCTATGCCCCGCAGGCTACCCTTGGGCTGAGACATCTCTTCTGCCAAAAACAAAAAACATGGTTATTACAAGTTAGCAATCAGGCAGAAATAAAAGCAAAAGGTTAAAGGCAAAAAGTATACGAATACTAAGGGAGCCCTACCCCCCGAGCTGGAAGAACCTAAGACGATTATTTCCCAAACAGGCACAAGTTCTGGGTCCAGTTCTGACTCAAGGCTAGACTCTTCTACATACTGCCTAAGCCCCGGAGCATAGATACCCCTCTGGAGTGATGGCCATGTGCGTAAGTTGGTCCCATACTCCTCAAAAATGATCGACCTAAATGCTAGGGTGTTATCTACTACTACGGTACCCCTAGGTCGGCTCTCTTGGTGATCCAGCACGAGCCGGTCAACACAATGGAGCAGGAGTGTGTTCAGGTCCGGGTCCCTTCGGTGACGATGGACGATCTGCATAGGATTGAACCTAACCATCCGGGGGTCCGCAGTGGCCCTATCTACATTCTTAAGCAAATAAGGGTTACCTTGACCGGAAGGACCCACGGCTGCTCCGGATTGGATCCTCTCCTCGTCCATCCCCTGGGCGACCTCCAAGGTCCTCTTCCTATTCCTCACGAGCAGAACTTCAGACGCCTCGTCCTCCTCGTCTTCCTCTGCCGCGACCTCCTCCATGATGATAGGTCTGTTGTCGCGGGCTGGGGGCGGCCCCCGGGGCCTCTTCAGGTTCAGAGTCTGATTTGGGAAAATTAGTTTGCAGAACACCATCGTCTCGTCCGTCACGAGCACGCGATAGTCCTTTTCACTGGGGGGCAAGCCCGCCAGTGTTTCATATTGACCCCCGAGGGTCACAGACTTTTCGATCCTCGCGTAGATGGCTGCAAGATTGGCTGGAATCAGAGTGGAATACGGGAGGAGCTAAAATAAAATAACACTTAAAAGGCGAGCTAAGATCAGGGTTCACTTACGAGGACGGTTGAAGTAGTGGTGCTCGCAGTTCCGGAACCCAGTTGACATGAAGAACTGGTCCTTGAAGTCATTTGGATGGCTTGGCAGCTCGATGACCGCCGCCGTATTAGGAAAACGGGTTAAATAGTAGAACCCGTCGCCTCGCCCCCGCTGGTCCGGGCTGGCTTTTAGGCAAAAGAAGTATAAAATATCCGCAAGAGTGGGGACCTCCCACTCCTGCTTCTTGAATAAGTACCTCAACCCTGCCAGCAGACGGTAGGAGTTAGGGGGAGCTGAAATGGGGCCAACACCACATAGTTCAGGAAATCAGCGAAGTATTGATCCAGGGGAAGGAAGGCCCCTGCCTTGAAGTGTTCACCGCTCCAGGTCGCGAACGATTCGTCGGTGTAGTAGCTTCCAAAGCTTCGGAGAAACTCGTGCGCCTAAGGTTCTTGAACAATGAAAAGGGCAGCAGCAGAGTCGAGGGTTTCGTTCTTCTGAAAGTTAGAGAAGGAAGAAGAAAAGAGATTTGGGAAATTTTGAATGAAGGGGTGGCCCGTGCGTAGGGTGGCCACCCCCTTTTTATATACGTGAAGAATCACATGTAGAAGGCTCTTGGATGACCCTAGTGAGGGATCCGAGGCCTTCCACTCGAAATACGAAACGACGGCTGGGCATAGACTAGGCCATTAAATGCGGTTCTCGTAAAACGTACCGTCACCACCCACAACGTCCCACGTATCAGACGCCTGCACAAAAAGTGGAATGTGAAGGGTTGTGGGGGAGTCTAAAAGCCCCTACTGTGGTCTTCTATATATGACGTCATATACCACGAGCAGGAACTTGGGGGGCAGATGTACGCCCTGGTTTTCCCACGGGCTGATTAGTAGGTCGAGCCTCGGACTAATCATGGTTAGTCCGTAAATTTCCCCAGGCCGGAGCTCCTGTGTTCGAGGTCGTACCCTATTAGCTCGAGGTATCCTCAAGGACTCGCCAAGGTTGCCCAAGACTGGGGGAAGGAGTCTGAAGGCCGAAGGTCGGGTCAGGGGAGCAGCTCGTGGTACGAGCTACTCATGGATCTCTAACCATTTGTAAAGTCAACACACGCAAGATAAACGTGCCTATATCTGACATCACGTGTCCGATATCTCCCTGACTTCTCAGACACGCAGCAGGAACGTGCGGATTCAGACACCCACGGCTGGGTTGGGCCGTGCGGCCCATTATCTCCTTACCTATCGATTTGACCATACTTATGTGTCAGGTTTAGGAATTAATCATGAATGTCACAGAGTTGATATGACAAATAAGAAGGTCACGGGATGACCTCCTTACCAACTTCCAGGTGCCATCTCGTATAAATATGGAGACCCTGGAAGTAGAGAAAAAATAGTCTCTGGAGAGATATATACTTTGTAACCAAATACCCAGAATAGATCAATAATATTGACTAGTGTAGTAGAAGGATTTTAACCTTTGAACCACTTAAAAACGTGTCTTGAGTCACCTAGTTCATCCTCTAAGATTTCATATCTGTGACGGTTCTACTTCCAGCACTAATCCCTTTCTCTTCTTCTCTTAATTACCTGTTGGCGAAGAACCGCGTCAACACGGAAAAATAAAGATAAAGGATCGAGACAGTTTGATAAACCTATGATTCCATACACGAGATAAGTTTAATTACATATACCTCTAAATTTCTAATCGATAGTCATTGGTAGTTCTTAATCCTTATTTGGAGAATTGATATGGTTATTTCATGATTTCCAAGCTATGATCAAGCGTGAAAGTTTAGGCTTAATCCCATAATAATTGGGAGATTTTCTTGATGGTGGTTCATTTTAAGAATAAGTTGTTTGATGGTTAAAGTAAGGTGAATTAAAGCCTATAGCTAGTCTCCACTATAACAATGAATTTGTTCATTACTATTATTGTGTTGTAAAGTGGTGACTATTTGGAAATCAATATATAAGGATGCAAGAAATAAATTCTTGTTTAAAGGACACCCGAGTTCAATGCATTAAATCCATTTTGAGGCAGGACATCAAGATAGTGATTACTGTAATTCTCAAAATAGTCAATTCGAAACATTATCGTTAGTCAACACTATATGAGAGATCAGTGGGAGCAATGATATGTTTATATTGTCACTTGATATAGTACATTGCTCATATCTTATGATTTTGATCTATTTTGGAGACAAATTAAGCCGTTATTTGATAATATCTGTCAGATGAAGAATTCTTGATAAACCTTGTATGGTCTAAAAATTTAGATTCTTCGTGATGAGATCAACGGTAGACTAAATTGTCTCATAGTTTGCATTGACTAACTATTGTAGTGATTAATGTTTCGATTTCATTGAGAATCTTTAAATAGTCTAAACTACATGTCGTTTTGAACGGCCTAAAGTCCATGATATTAGTAATGACGAGAGATCAAGTTTGAGATTATCTCACATATATGCTTATTGAAGGCAGCCTAGGGCTTACTCAAGTATACACATTCCTATCATGATATCTGTTACAGGCATGCTGGATTGGTACTTGAGTTGTCATCCTTATGGTACCAAGGATGTGTTAGCAATCGACAAACCAACATTGTGACATATAGTAGTTGGTTTTAGTGATATCGATTGGAAAGGCTGCATGGATGATAAAATCCACTTATAAGCATTCATGATTCTAGGAGGAGCTATTTTGTAATTAAATGTCATATGAACACCTACAACTTCCTCTCTCATACAAAGCGAGTATAATGGTAAGGGAAGTTATATGTGATTAGGTGTTGCATGGGCATTGACAGCATCCTCGTATGTGAAGGTAGAGTGTGTGGCGTGTTACGAGGACATTGATTGTACATTACAATTGCGATATTCCGTTTCAGTGTTAAGAGTAGTTGACTCTATTGTGAACTTACTGAACTTATGTGATAAATATCTCAATGATATCTATCTCTCAGAACTTGGGGAGTAATATTGCTCCATTAATGATGATGACGTTCCATATGTAGTGAGAAATTTGTGGAGTCCTCTATTAGTATCATAACACGCACTTACAAACAACATGCTAATGACTACACTGACACGAGTTACCTAAACGTATGTACTAAAGTCATTTCTTGTTTGGATTGTTGGGAGCCAAAGATGTATTTGATCAGTGGGAGTCATTGTTTTTCATGTATGATCGACATGTTAAGGATTGCTATTGGTTGTTGAATATATGTATATTCTGGATAACTCTTTGATGTTGTGTGTACACACTTGTTGATGCAAGCCAGTGGCTTAGTCTCGGTGCTATGTTCGAGTGGATCCATATCAGTAGTTATCATCATGTTTTATGAATCTCAGATGTCTCATTATGTATTATATTTGTGTCCTGTCGATACAATATGGTGCATAATTAGTTTATAGACATTATTGTTTCTTGAAATTTCTGTGTATTGATACTATTGCTTAGTGAGCACATATTGGTGTAATTATGTAGTCCAAGTGGGAGAATATTAGAATATTTTATATGGACTAACATAATTAAGTGTTGCTCACACAGTGTCGGTATTAGCATGTAATGATAACTATATAATCGGTAATGCATGATATTACCATCGGGCCATAATGGGATGGACATAACATACTAACATGCTCGGGGCCCATGGACACGCTCTAAAACGTCTTTGGTCAACCCATTGGGCCAAGACAACTAATTCTCTCACATTGGGCATGTAAGCCCAATTGGCCCATAATTCCTTATATAAAGGGTTGTGCTCTTGATTAATGATTAAGGTGGAATGAGTGTGGCTATGGTGTAGAGAGAATGATAGAGTAGTGTTCATTACTCCCAAGCTCTCCTTTTCTCTATATGTGTAGATCAAATAAGTGTAATCAACATGATTATTAGAGATCAAGGCGATAATTGGAGGTACGTATATTATTATATTAATGCCCTAAATAAAATGTTTGATCATGGAAATTCATGAGCATGATTTGATATTGATTATTGTTTATTTAATGCTCATTGTGTCTTATTTATAACATCTTTTTCATTTACAACTTACGATTGTGTCTGCAAATGAAATTCTAAAACAGCTTTGATTTTAAACAATAATTACACTAAGTTACATTCTTGATCCTCAACAGAGAAAGACTTAACTATGCCCATTAAGAAAGTTGGCTACCAATCCATGGAATTCAATATTATCTAATATATGTCAAGATCCAAAGTAGAAATCAATCAGGAATATACATAAGCGAAATGTGGTTGAACAGTAATTTTATTATAAGGTGAAACTATAATCAACAAGTAAACTTTAAATACAATTGAATAAGCAGAACTAAGCTTTCATGAAACAGTAGAACTCTTCCTCCCAAGTCAATGGCTTGGTTATCATTAATCGTAAAAATGTTGAATCAATAATAATTGGAGAAGTTGAGCCAGTGGGCAGTAGTAAAATACCATCATGTTCACTGCAGAGTAGCATAAGTTAAAGCAGAATAAAACATTTTAATGTGACATTTTTCAGGAAAAATAACTACAATAATGGACGGTAAGTCAACTTAAAGCTAAAACTTACACTAAAAACCTTGGTTTTGAACTCATTGGATTAGAAAATAATTAGATAGGAGGCTAAAATAATACTGCTTATGATGTAATAAAATAAAGAGATAATGAAAACTTTGCTCTATTTTTCCCACCTTCAGTTTCTCATATGAGAAGATTGTTAATAATAAAATACATTGTTATTAACCATCGAGTCTATGTTATTGACACCCTTATATCATATAAGGGTTTTATTTTTTGTCCTTAGTTTGTATGTTTGCTCCTTTGTCTTTTATAGGATATCTTATTTATATATATATATATTTATATACACATCATGATAGAATATATATACATATATAATATGTATACTTTTTATGTTTTTTGGTGTGCGTTTTTATTTCATATGACATTGTATTATTTTGTTAATTTGATGAATATATGGATACTCTTTATTGCTATTATTGGAATTACTTACTTGATAATTATAACTAAATCAGTTTTTCAATTTTTATTGTTGTTCTTGAAATGATTGTTTCTTTAGGAATAGTCTTGTATTTTCATTTAGAATTTTTATTGAATCCTTAAGTCTTACCTAGATGGCAGGTATTGATAATGAAGTTCTTATTAGGTATTGATAATGAAGTTCTTATTATTGAGAACAATGATGAGACTTCTATTTGGACTCAAAGGCATGAAGAAATTTTCATTGAACTTATGGAAGAAGAAGTTTTAAAGGGAAATAAGAATACCACAACATTTACAAAGCAATCATGGAAATATATAAAGGAAGAGCTTTGTGCACGAGCAAAAAGAAATTATAGTGATATGCAACTAAGGAACAAATACAATCAATTAAAGCAAAAGCATAAGGATTTTAAGTCTTTATTGAAAGAGACTGGTATGGGATACAATGCAGTGACTGGAGAAGTTAGTGCGACTGATGAAGTTTGCGATAAACTTATTCGGGTAAAAATTATTTAAAATGGATTTTATGCTTGTTTTATTGTAATAGGTATTGGTATATTTTATCAATATAATTTCATTTCATGTAAGTTAACAAGTCTGCTAAAAGATTTAGAAAGAAATGTTGTAAGTTTTATGAGAAATTATGCACTATCTTTAGTGATACTACTGCAACTGGTGCCAATGCTCATCCTTCAATTCGAAGTCCTTCTAATGATGGAGATACTAATGATGATGATGCAACGTCGATAAGTCCTTCTACTAGGAATGAAGAAAGTGGTTTTGATGAGGATGGTAGCAAAAGAAGAGGTAAATCAACTGCCACTTCGAACTCTCGATTAGTAAAAAGAGCAAAGTTCTCATCAGCTTTGGCAGATGCACTGGCAACACATAATGAAACTGCAAAGCGAAAGACAGAATTGATAGAGAGATCAATGGCAACATCTGCATCACATTACTTATTGGATGAGAGTGTTGAAGCTCTTAATCAAATTGATGGAATTAGTGGAGAAGTATACGCAAAAGCTATTGAGAAGTTTGAGAACGAGGTGTCCAGAGCATTGTTTCTAAAGATGCCAGAGCATAGAAGAATAGATTGGTTGCTGAATTTGAAGTGAAAAGTTTAGACTTTGTTTAGCTATCAACTTTAGTTTTGTTTAGCTATTGACTGGATGGGTTTGTTAAGTTATTGACTGGATGACCTTGTTAGTTATTGACTGTATGAATTTGTTTAGTTATTGACTGGATGATTTTGTTTAGCTATTGACTCGATGACTTGTTTTGCTTATTTTGTTTTATGGTTTGACTTTGACTTTGAGTGTTTATATATTTTTATATATTGAATGTAAAATTTAAAAGTTTTTTCTACTATCAGGATAAAATATCTTTCAACGTTGCTCGGTTCAACAAGGATAATTTACTGGACGATTCAGATGATGAGTTTGGAGAGATTTTTCTATATTTTGCTTGCGAGGAATATAATCAATTATATATATCTAAGCAACCTTGTAGAAATTCAGTTCTTTCAGGCCATGAATATGTTATGGAAGTGTTGCATGGCCATTGGAATAGGTGTTATGATTTGTTCAGAATGAATAAAGATGTCTTCAAACTATTTTGTGGTGTTCTAAAAGAAATTTTTTTATTGAAGAACTCATGATATCTATCTGTTGAAGAACAAGTGGCTATGTTCTTATTTGTGACTGGCCATAATGAACGACATTGTGTGGTTGCTGAACAATTTCAACACTCCACCTCAACCACATCTCATTATTTTAGGAAGGTTTTGAAGGCAATATGTCGTCTATCCAAAGAACTAATTACTCCACCTTCATTTGACGTAACTCCTCCATAAATTCGATTCGATCCAAGATACTATCCATTTTTTAAGGTACAAAAAGTTGAATTTTTTTTTCCTTTCTTTCAATATTCAATAAAAAAACAATCTAATAATTTATTTTGTATTTTAGAATTGTGTTGGAGCTATAGATGGAACTCATATTTCTGCGCATGTTCCAATTGATGAACAAATACCATATCGAGGTCGGAATGTGGATACAACTCAGAACATTATGTGTGTATGTTCATTTGACATGAAGTTCACATGCATTGTCCCTGGATGGGAAGGATCAGTTAATGTTGCACGAATTCTTCTAGAATGTGCCACAAACCCAGATTATGAATTTCCAATGCCGCCCCAAGGTAAGTATTTATGAAACTTATTATGTTAATTGACATTATTTTATATTAAATATCTATAAGTAAAAACTAACATGAATAATCGTTGGATCAGAAAAATATTATCTTGTTGATTCTGGCTATACAAACATGCCTGGTTTTCTTTCGCCATATCAAGGGGAAAGGTATCATTTGGGCCAGAACACAGATCTTAATCCCATAGGAAAAAAAGAGTTTTTCAATTATCGACACTCTTCCTTGAGAAATGTCATTGAGCGGTGTTGAAGGCGTGTTGAAGGCTCGCTTTCCAATCCTAAACCAAATGCATTCATATGATCTAAGAATACAAAAGTACATTGTCATTGCTTGTTGTGGGATTCACAATTTTATAAGGACAAATGCAGAAGCAGGTGTATATTTTGATGGAGGTGAAGGAAATTATGAGATACAGGTCACTACTTTACAAAGCACGGATGGAACTTTGACTGATAGTGTAGAGTTCAGTATTTCTAGAACTCATATACGTGAAATGGCTCATGTTCGTGATGAAATTGCTGACCATATATGGAGATCTAGTTGACGATAGTGAGATTGAGTAAATACATTAGTTGATTGTTATGATTCGTTTAATACTTTACTTTAAGTTTGGACAATTATCAGTTCATACGTTTTTATTTTACTATGTAGACTTTATTGATTTTGTGTTATCTCATGAATAGATATTAAGTTTTGAAATTTGAGATTACTTGGATATTATTAATATGATCTTTTTTTACTATAATTTTCTTATTTTTTATTTTAAAATAATAAATAGTGGTCACAAAAAATATTTTTATTTTTTAGTTTAGAAAATGAAAATAAAAAATAAAATTTCAAAAAAATATTTACCAAACATGTTTTTTATTTTTTATTTTTTTAAACAAAAAATAAAAATAAAAGTTATCAAACACATTTTTATTTTTATTTTAAAAAAACAGAAAACAAAAATGATTACCAAACGCATTTTTATTTTATAAAAATAAAAAAACATAAAACAAAAATATATTTTTATTTTTAAGCTTAAAAAATTTTTAAATAAAAATTTTACCAAATGCAACCATTATAATACTTAATTTATAAAAAAAATAGTCTCATTTACTTTATATATATATATATGGGTGCACTCTTAATGGTTACTACTCATTGATGGTTACTTTAATATTAATTATTAGATTAAGATCAATAGTCCATATTTATAGTTGTTAATTAATATTTTTTAAAATAAAATTTTGATTTTTTTCAAATTTTTAGAAGGGCTACTTGATGAAAAACGTGTATTTATTATGAAAATATAATATTGTAAACTTTTCATTTTACAAATGCATGTCAATTTCTAAATATAGCTAGTGTGTCTCATTGGTTGGAAACAATATTAATTATGGCAAAAAAAACTAAATTCAAAATTAATGTAGAAAAAAATATATTTACCTGTTGGTGACTTGTTATATGTTGCTACATCATCATAATTGTTAGTACCCATTTATAAAGTATGAACATGAAAAAATTATAGAAGTATAGACACGAAAAAATTATGCATAAATAATTATATTTATATTTAATTTTTTGAATCTCATTCATATCTCCATGTTCATATTTATATCAATTATAGCTAAGTCTTTTAAAAAAAAAAAAATAATAACTAAGTCACTTTGTAACTTCGAGTATATTTCATTAGAAAAAAATTAGCAAAAGTAAATTAGTATATGTACTTGGAGCCAGCGTCATTTACTAAAGTATGAGTATGTAACACTTTTTACATTTGGTAAATTAAGTTAAGTAAAAAACAAAACACGTGTGAAGTTGCAAGTATATGTCTATAACATTGTCTGTAAAAATGCCTGATAGTAGCACTTCTCTTTGACGAGTGAGGGATATGTCACTGCTTAGTCTTAGAATATAAAATCCTTGCGCAATTATAAAGTGGATTTGAGGTTTGATTGACGGTTAGAAGAAGGTGAAGCAGGAGGTTTGAGTTTGGACGTGTGTCAATCTCTTGGAGCAAATAGTGGCACCGGAATAGTGAAGAAGCTGAAAAAGTGGTACTGAATCAAGTTTCAACTTTATTTTATTCTTTTTTTTTTAAATCATGTATATCCATCTGACCAATCTCTATTAGAAAGAAAATTAAAAATACAATAAACACCCCTAAATTTATTGAAAACCAAGGCTATAAAGGAAAAAAAAAAAAGCAGGAGCCAATTAAGAGTCTTATTATATAAAGGATAAAGTATATATGTATATGTATATATCTACATCTATATTATATACCTACTATATACATATGCACGGATGCCCTTAGCCATCTTTTTTTTTGTTTTATTCTTGTTTTGTTTTTTTCTTTCAATTTTTTTTTATATTTCTTTCAATTTTTTTTTTTATATTTCAATTTTTTTTTGTTTTTTTCTTATTTTATATATTATTATTAATGTTGTTTACTTGTTATATTTTTTTGTTACTTTTTTTTTATTTTGCCAAGTTTTTATTTCTTTAATCTTACAAATTATCACACGTATACACACTATGTATTACATTATTTTGAGTCATTCTTTTTTTTGTTTTTTTTCTTAATTTATTTTTTCTGTTAAATAGTATATATATATAATATAAACTGATTATATCATGTTATTCGTAATTGTATATGCACAATATACATTATATTGTATTAAGTATACCTCATTTTTCATTTTTGTTTTTTTTCTTAATTTGTTTTTTCTATTAAACAATATATATATATAATATACACTAATTATATGATGTTTATTCGTAGTTGTATATGCACAATATACAATATAGTATCTATATATATATATATATTTAATATGTATGATTATATTGTATTAAGTCCATTACATTTATATAGTAATATAATAAAAGGCAATCATCATTTATTGAATATTAATATATACAAAGGCAACGTAGTTTAATGCATGTGAAAGTTACACGTATTGATAGGCTTGTTACTCGAGTCATACTATATTGGTGTGTGGATCACATATACGGTCATCCTTCTTTTTTATTTTTTTCTTGTATACTATCATTGTATAAATTTTTTATACTATCATTGTATACTTTGGTCTTTTCTTAAATTAATTACTCTGTAAACTTTATTCGAATATTTCTATTTTTCATTATTATTTGTATTCCCTTTCTTCTATTATTTTGTATTGAGATTTATTTTTTAATAGTATTTTTTTTTAAATTAAGTAATTAAAATGTGTTCTATTTTCATCATTTAAATAAATATTAACATTATTATAATATGATATATATTACTTAATATCATATTATATATTTTACAAAATATCATATTATTTTTTTATAAGATTTTCTTTTTAAATTTAATAAATAAAATTTGTACTCTATATGTCATAGTTTTTTTTAAAAATTAACATTATGAAATGATATATGTTATTTAATTATTTACTATCATATTTTATATTTTTAAAAATATCATATTACGATATCTAGCAAAATTATAAAAAGATATCCACCAAACGTAATTTTAATTAGGATTATTTTAATTAAAATCATACTATTTGTAAAAAATATATTAGTTTCATATTAATTATAAACAAATATATTACAACTTTATAGAATTATTTTGAAAATAATAAAGAAGAAATAGTATTTTATGATTATTTTTTTAAGGCAAATGTGATCATTCATTTTACTTACCTGTTTTCTTTTTCTTTTAATTTAATTATTTTTATATTATTAAAACTATGTATGTGTATTAATTGTTGCTGGATATGTATGTTATTGTATGTGTATCATAAAATCAAAGGAGTGGCAAAATACATAATAATAATAATAATAATAATATCTTAAATTCAATAAATAATACAGTCAATTCAATTTTCAAGCCCAAGAAATTTTTTTTATTAATTATGAACTATTTGTTTATATTATTATTTACTTTCTTCACTTACAAGAATTCAAAACAAAAATATATTTATCAATTTATTTATTTTTAAATTACTTTTAGTGTTCTGACTGTTAGAATTTTATATAGACTAATATAATTACAAACATAATTCCATTATCACAATCATTTTCTAGAGTGCCTACGAATAGTTAAAGACCATAATGGGATGATTAATATTAATCTAATTGCAATTGAGGCACATGGTAGCACCCTAAAGACTATAGGTTGGCCCATTAAACCATAGTCCACCATATCTAATAATATAAGCCCAATAGGCCCAATATACCCCTTAGGGTAAGAAGGCATACGAGACATATATATAGAACATATGTGTGGTTGAGTAAAGTGAGATGTATGTGGTTTTGGTAAGGGTTGCTTTCATAAGTTCTCTCTTGCATTGTTTTTCTAATATTGTTTTGTGTAGATCGTGAGATATTCAAGGATGAACATTGGAGACTCAATGTCAGGTATGTTTCATCTCTATATATTCAAATCAATGCTCTAAATAAAATGTGTTCCTGGATTGTTGTATGAGCATGTAATGTTGATTTGAATTTGATTTATGGATTTAATGCTCATAATATTGTTTTACAATTTATCAATTGGTATCAAGAGCCAGGTCTTTTGATTTTAGAGCTTATTGTCATATACCTCAATTTTTGTCAAATTTTTTTTTACAATTAAATTTCGAATTGGGCTATGAAGAAAATTAGTATATTAATTATCAATGGGTTCAGACCATTTTTTTGACAAAATTTTGGGGAATTTCTTGAGTGTTTTCGGCCATGTATACCCATTTTTTTCCAAAAAACTTTCATAGAAAAATGCATATATGATTGTTGGTTTTGAGAATTTTTTAACCCAAATGGAGGCCGGAAAGTGACAGAGGATGAGACGTGGAGCAAAACCCCTCAAACGGAGTCGGATTTGGTGGCCGGAGATGGCCTATCCGACCGGGTCACGAACCGGGTCGCGTAGACCCGAGATGTAGACCCACGGGTCAAATTTGGGTGACAGGGACGATAAAAACGACATGTCGTTTTGCCTTTGTCAGGCAAAAAATGACATGTCGTTCGTACGGACACTAAACATTCCTTCAGCGCCAAACGACGCGTCATTTCCTCCATGCTACACGTCGTTCGTCCGGAACGTCATGTCGTTTTTGGTAAACGACATGTCGTACGGACATTATAAAAAATAAAATAAAATAAAGGGGCGCATGGGGGCGCGTGCAAGGTCCATTTTGGGCAATTTTTCACCATTTTCACCCAACTTTTAATACCCTATTTTATATACTTTTATGCACAAGATTAATCCATGAATTGTATTCATAATTGTATTTATATTTAATCTTTTGTGGCATAAATCTAATAATATATTATCAACAATTATTGTTTATTTTCTTGCCTATCGTAAGAATAAACATGTGAATTGTTTAGTAAAGAGGAACATTTAAATAATTATTTATTTAAATTTTGTGTTTTTTCCTCCAAATTACATTAAGATCTATATAAGTAATTAATTATCCTATCGATAATAATTGATTGGTAAGGATGCTTAATATGGTGAAGAAAATTTATTAAACATTATGAATCACAATTTATCTATCCTTTCGATAGTAAATTAATGTATTTGATTATAATGTTTAATAGATTGTTCTTACCTGTGTATGAGTTCTATTTTGTATGTTTGTCTAAGAACTCTAGCATACATAATGATCATTTGTTATTTTGCGATCATATATTGATGAGAAAAGAGCACAAATGACATGGTTTATCATAACATGTATTTAATAGTTATTGCTCTTGTTTCTCATTCAGCTGTAAGCATTCCTAGATCTCCTGCCGTCTTGACGCTGAATGCAACCAACCACAAGCAGTGGATTGAAAATATCACGATGAACTTGACCTTCATGAAAATGGACTTGGCCTTGAGAATTGATGAACCATCTAAGCCTGTTGATGATACTACTGAGAAGGCTAAGAAATCTTACGAGGACTGGGAACACTCCAATCGTTGTTGCTTGATGCTTATGAGATATCACATGGACGAATCCATTCGTGATAGTATTCCCAAGTCTGAAAATGCAAAGGATTTTCTTGCTACCATTAAGGAAAAGTTTAAGAAATTCTCAAAGAATGAGAAGAATGAACACTTGAACATGCTGCATCACACTGTTTACGATGGTTCAGGTGACATTAGGGCCCACATTGACAAGCTCATGGGCCACTATCATAAACTTAAGGCCATGGATATGGACATTGGTGAGGATTACATGCTGTGGTTGGTGATGGAGAACATTCCATCTCAGTTTGATGCGATCAGATCAAGCTATAATGCTCAGAAAGAGCAATGGACAGATGTCTGCTATTCTTTCCAAGGAAGATGAGGACATGAGAAAAGGTAGGGCAAGAAGTATCTCCATGGTTGTAACGACCCAAATTTGTTGTTAAGGCTTAAGGGCCTTGATTAATATGCCAGGAGGGCATGGTGGTAATTTTGTGTGACTTTAATGAGTAAAATGCATGATTATGATTTAAAGCATGTTATATGACTATTTGAATATTTGAGATGCATGACTATGTGTATTAGTATGCATGTAGGCCCTGATTGTGTTAGAAGGGCATGATAGTAATTTTGGCCATTTTGGGCAGAACTGTATTGATATGAGATGATTGTTGAGACCACAGTGGTATGTGGATGTATCTGTGATTTGAGACTCGAGACGATCCCAGAGAGCAGTTTAGCAGAAAAGTCATGGCGGGAATTTATACCCGGTTCGGGGCGAGCCTGGGGGTATAAACAGGAAGTTTAGAGAATATGTTGAGGTTAATTTTGATAATGAGTTATATATATATATATATTTGGTGATTTAGCAAGTATTGGGAAGCAAGCGGGAAAATATTAGAGACACTTGAGGAGTTAGCGGGAATTGGGTAAAATGACTAAAATGGCCCTATGTGGACAAAAAGAGTTTAGAATTTATAGGGAGGTCATTTTGGTCATTAGACTTCTTAGAGATAGATTAAATGAGGCTTTATATAGTGAGTGGGATTGTTAGAGAGTGTGAGAAATCTGAAGGAAAAGAAAGAAAAAGGAAGAAAAAGAAAAGAGAGAAAAACAGAGGGTTTTCCAAAAGGGGCGGTTTGAGGATTCTAGAACCATTTCTCTTCAAATTTCTTGGGGCAAAGCTCAGAGGAGAGCTAGGATAGGCTGAGTGTAACGACCCAAATCCGCTAATAAGGCTTAAGGGCCTTGATTAGCGTGCCAGGAGGGCAACATGGGATTTATGTGTGATTTGATGAGTTAAATGCATGGTTATGATTTAAAGCATGTTATATGACTATTTGTTTATCTGAGATGCATGGCTATGTATATTAGTATGCATGTAGGCCCGGATCGTGTTAGTAGGGCATAACTGTATTGATATGCGATGATTGTTGAGACCACAGTGGTATGTGGGTGTATCTGTGATTTGTGACTCGAGGCGATCCCAGTGAGCAGGCTGGCGGAAAGTCATGACGGGAATTTATACCCGGCTCGGGGTGAGCCTGGGGGTATAAGCAGGAATTCAGAGAATAGATTGAGATTTATTTTGATGATGGGGGATACTTATTTGGTGGTTTATCAGGTGTTGGAAGGTAGCGGGAAAATATTAGAGACACTTGAGGATTAGCGGGAATTGGGTAAAATGACTAAAATGGCCCTATTTGGACAAAAGGATTTAGAGTTAATAGGAAGGGCATTTTGGTCATTTGGCTTTTAAAGATAGGTTTTTATAAGGCTTTATAGAGAGTGAGAATGCTGAAAGAAAAGAAAAGAAAGAATAAGGAAAGAAAGAAAACAGAGAAAACATAGGGGTTTTCACAAGGGTCGGTTTGTGCATTTTTGCACCATTCCGCTCCATTTTTCTTGGAGCAAAGCTTAGTGGAGAGCAATGGTAGGCTGTGCATCAAGGATCTTGGGTTAGAATTGAAGATTTGGCAAGAACACATCAACTTTTGAGGTAAGTTTTAGAGATTTCAGTTTTAAGGGTTTTTGATGGTTTGAGCTGTGTTTTGAGTTGAGTTGATGGGAATTTTAGGGAATTTCTGAGCAAGCTTTGATGATGAACAAGCTAAGGAGGTCTAGGGTTGAATCAAGGTCTAAATTTGCATCAATGGTAAGAATTCTAAGCCTTTAACTTTGTTGTTGACTGAATTTCTGAGTTTAGGGTTGTTCATGGTAGATTTTGAGATTTGGGATAAATGTTCTTGGGATTTGAGGATTTGGGATGCTTGGGATGAATGGAGAGTGTTCATAAGCTTGATTTTGAGTTTGGTAAATATTTGGAGGAGTTTGGTTTGTGATTGGTTGAAAGAAATCGCAGAAATGCGATTTTGGGTTTTCTGGGCTGCAACTAGCGCTACAGCGCTAGTCAGTGGGCGCTGTAGCGCTAGCCCCTGTTCTGGGGAGGTGAGTTCTGCTTGTAGCGCTACAGCGCCCTCTTTAGAGCGCTGTAGCGCTGCACTGTTCACAGAGGTGAATTTTTGGGTTTTTGATGAGGGATTTTGACCTAGGGTTCGGGGCTCGATTCCGCCACTTTGTTTTGGGGATTTAGGACTTCCCGGGGGCTCGGGATTGGTCCCGAGGCTAGGTATTCGGACTTGGGGTTCGGTGTTGACTTTGACCTATGTTTGTGCCTAGGTGTGCGCTAAGGCTCGAGTGGGATCGTGCTCAAGGAGTCAGGTGATCTAAGCTATTGATTGGAAAGGTAAGAAAACTATAACACCCGTAGGATAGGGCATGGGCCCATAGTGTGATTGCGGGGCACGGCCCTATATTGCATGTTGCATGATGAGATGATTTCCGGGCATAGCCCTATATTGCATGACATGTTAGGATGCAGACTTAAATGAATTATTATTCGTTCGAATGTTGCTGTGTTATACTATATGTATGATTATAATAAAATGAACGGCAAGGGCCGAGAGCAGCGTAGGCCGGGTGCGGCAGCGGGGCCGGAAGTAACACTTAGCACATGGGATGCTATAGTCAGGGCTGGGCTCGGAGGATACATGTGTTATCCTTACGGTGTGAACCGATACCCCAGGCTTCGGTAAGGCTTCTGGGGCGGCATGGCCGTGTTTTCTTAGTCTAATGGTTGACTTGTTTATCTGTGGACTATCTGATATGATTAACTGTATATTTGCATATGTTATGTTCTGCATGAGTTTTCTTGCTGGGCTTCGGCTCACGGGTGCTCCGTGTTGCAGGTAAGGGCAAAGACTGAGTCAACCAACCATGAGTACGGAGAGCGTGAAGCGACGCGTACATGTTTGGCCTGCCCGACTGCTTTGGTTGGGGGTTTATTAGAAAATGGCTGTAATAATCTATGATTTTTATAACTGATCAATTGTAAACTTATTTTAAGATGTAAATAGTTTTCAAACCTCATTTTGGGATCCCAAATGTTAAATACTAGAAGTTTTATTGAAACAACGCATTTTTTCAAAGATTACAGCCTTAACTTTTAATTAGTCACACTTTTGTTTCAAAACCTCGGTTAGCGAGTTCATTGCACACTGTTTTGTCTTAAAACTCACTTGGTAACGGCCCTAAGGTAGTAGGGCGTTACACTGAGCATCGAGGATCGTAAGCTAGGCTTGAAGATTTGGCAAGGGATTAGCAAGATCACATCGATGTTTGAGGTAAGTTTTTTAGAGTTTTCAATTTTGGGTTTTGACTGGTTTGGGTTGTGTATTTAAGCTGGATTGATGGGAATTTTAAGGGAATTTCTGGGCAAGCTTTGAGAAGAGCAAGCTAAGGAGGTGTAGGAGTTGAATCAAAGTCGAAATTGCATCAACGGTATGAATTCTAAGCCTTTAACTTGATGTTTGATTGAATTTCTGGGTTTAGGGTTCATCTATGGTGAATCTTGAGATTTGGGATGCATGAGCTTGGGTTTTGAGATTTGGGGATGCTTGGGATGAGTGGAGAGTGTTTATAAGCTTGATTTTGAGTTTGGTAAAGATTTGGGGAAGTTTGGGTTGAGATTGGCTCAAAGAAATCGCAAAAAAAGAAAATGAGGGTTGCCTGCCTGCAACTAGCGCTACAACGCTAGTCTTTGGGCGTTGTAGCGCTAGGCCCTGTTTCTGGGTGGTGCGGTTCTGCTTGTAGCGCTATAGCGCTCTCTTTTGAGCGCTGTAGCGCTACCCTGTGCCCAGAAAGGGGTTTTTGGGCTATTTGTGAGGGATTTTGACCTAGGGTTCGGGGTTCGATTCCACCATCTTGTTTTGTGGATCTAGGACTTCCCAGGGGGCCCAGGATTGACCCCGAGGTTAGGTTTTCGGACTTGAGGTTCGGTGATGACTTTGACTTATGGCTGTGTTTAGGTGTGCGCTAAGGCTCGAGTGGGATCGTGCTCAAGGAGTCAAGTGATGAAAGCTATCAATTTGACAGGTAAGAAAACTATAGCACCCGTAGGACAGGGCATGGGCCCATGGTGTGATTGCAGGGCACGGCCCTATATTGCATGCTAAGATGATTGCAGGGCACGACCCTATATTGCATTACATGTTAGGGTGCAGACTTAATTGAATTGATATATGTTTGAATATTATTTGAGTTAGACTATTTGTGATTATAGTAGAATGAAATGGCAAGGAGCCGAGAACGGCAAAGGAGCCGAGAACGGCAATGGAATCGAGAACGGTGAAAGGCCGAGAATGGCAGTGGGGCCGGAAGTAACACCAAGCACGTGAAGTGCTTGTAGTCAGGGTGGGACCCCAATGGATACATGTGATATCCTTACGGTGAGGACCGAGGCCCCAGGCTCTGGTAATGCCTCTGGGACGGCATGGTCATGTTTGTTTAGTTTGATGGAATACTTGTTTAGCTGTGGATAATCTTATATGCTAACTATATAATTTGCATATGTTATATACTGTGTGAGTTTTCTTGCTGGGCTTCGGCTCACAGGTGCTCTGTGTTGCAGGTAAGGGCAAGGATTGAGTCAACCAGCCATGAGTACGGAGAGCGTGAAGCGACGCGTACATGTTTGGCCTGCCCGACTGCTTTGGTTGGGGGTTTATTTGAGAAACGGCTGTAATAATCTGTGATTTTAATAATTAATCGACTGTAAACTTATTTTAATTTGTAAATAGTTTTCAAACCTTATTTTGGGATCCCAGATGTTAAATACTAGAAGTTTTCAATGAAACAACGCATTTTTAAAGATTACAGCCTTAACTTTTGCTTAGTCACACTTTTGTTTTAAAAACCTCGGCTAGCGAGTTCATTGCACATTTTTCGTTTTAAAACCCGCCTCGTAACGACTCTAAGGAAGTAGGGCGTTACAACTTGGTATCAGAGCGAGCCAAGGTTTATTGGTTCTGGAGATCGACCGAACATGTACGCTCGCTGTCAGTGACAAGCTCGACTCAGAGTTGGTTGGTATGATTGATTGACATGTTTGAACATATGTTTGAATGCCCTGTTTGCCTACTTATTTATATGGAGCATGAGGAATGAGTTGGCATATGCATGAGATTCTGTTGGGGCTGGGCCCTTGACTATTGCATGTTGAGATTAAAGTGTGCTGAATAATATTATTATGCATGTGGATGAATATAGGGATAATGGTTCGCATATTAAGTTTATGTGGTTAATTGTTTAAATTGAATTCGTATGTAATATCCGTTTATTGGCTTGTATGAAGCATGTTGAGACTTGGGTATACTTGGTGATGTTAAAATCTGGTAGCTAAATGTATATCATTGTGGTTTTGGCCTAAATATGTCTTGCGTGTGCATGATAACTGTGGTTATTTCGATCTGGTTGTGGTTTGGTTCAGAGTATGAACCACAGAGTTCAGGTGTTTGGTCAGCAGTGGCAGATGAATTCAAGTTGTTTGTGCCTAGGTTGGTTAAGTGGACTTGGTGTTGTTTTGTAGGGGGGATTTTTGATAATAGTTGGAATTAGAGACCTCCATCTACCCCTGAAGGCTGCAGTAGATGTTTGCTAATGTGTGAACAGGCTGTGGAGTTTAATAGTTGAGACGGGACAGAGGAGTAATGGACTTCCCTAGGAAAGAGTTGTTTTGTGTGCTTTGATAATAATAAGGTTGCCAGTGTTAGCTTATTGGGAGGATATGGATAGACAAGGGTGTTATGTGAAAGGCCTAAAGGGGGTGTTACCCTCTGATTTTGAGGGAAGTTTGGGTCGACAAAGGATCGGTCAGTGGATGAGCAAAGTTAATTCCACCCTTGGTTAGGAGGATGAGAGATCCTGATTAAAGGGTTGCGTTAAGTATTGTGCTAGAGGGATGCCTGGAAACGGCACTTGGGCTGAGGCATTAGCGTGATGGGTTGGAAAGAACCTAGATGATGAATTGTTAGAAGAGATTATAAAGACATGATTTGAACTGTGGAGACTGGTGGGCTTATAAGTGTGGTTTGGACTGATAGGGTAACAACAGTGTAAATCAATGGGTTTGGTGAACTGGGTAATTCATTTCAGAAATTTATACTGACGGATGTATCTGGAAATGATGGCGACCCATTTAAGGATTGAACTCTGGGATAGTCCAAGGCATTTGGGCCGCTCTGATGTAAGAATTTATCGTCTGTATGTGGATGGCGAAGAGGGCCATGTTGTTCGAGGAACTAATGAATGATGTATAGAGCATGAGTGCTAGAGCCGCAAATAGCAGTGCTTCTTTTGGTAGATTATAGTAAAGATAGATTTGTGATAACCGAGTTAAAAGAACCCCGGATAGTTCTGTGGCTTCTGGTTTTGCCAGAAAGGGGGAAAAGTCTGATTGATAAGATGGTACTTTTATTGATAGAATGCAGCAAGGGCAGATTCTCAATTTTTGAGGTAGAAGGACCCCAGACATTGCTAGGGCACCTAATTTGAGATTGGAAAGAAGCCTGATTGAAAAGGTAGTTATCAAGATGGTGACAGGAACCAGGGAGGTTATTTGGTATGCACATGAGGGAGAGGATGCCACCTGAGAGGAGGTCAGGTGAGGGCATGACTTCTACATAGAATGACTCGATATGTTAGGATGGATTTCCCATGGTGAGGGAATGGAGAACTAGAATGCATCGATACATTCAAAGTTCGAGGTTGATTCCTCGAGGATGAGTATTTAACTGACTGGTTTATGCTTTGGTCATGTAACGAACTGGAAGAACTCGGTGTTGAGAATGTCCCGAGAGGGAGTTAGACATAGAGAGTTTGCCTTATGGGTGTTATACGAGAGGCTGAAGATGGTAATACTTATTGAGAAGGAATTAGAAACTTCTGGCAGATGAATTGGGATGCAAGTAATCAAGAAGTTCCTAGTGAGAACAACAGAGTTTGTCTTAAGGGAGCCTCAAAATGAGTCACAGTGAGGGAGTTAATCAGTTAAGAGATAACCAAGGATTGTAAAGAATATCATCTGGAGTATTTTAACGAGACTGGATGGAAACTGAGCTGACCAGTGGGAAAATTATATGGGTATGTAAGGAAGGATTGGGGATACTTCGAGGTCGGGCTACAGGTAGGATTGGTATCAGGAATGTTGTAAAAAAAAATGGTATTGGCTGACAGAAAAAGCTACTGAAGCAATCGAAGGAATTTGACCTTGGAGTAGCCAGAGCGTTATACTGCGGGGATTGTTAGCATCGTCGGTCAAGAGCGAAAAGTTTAATGTTGGATACAAGATGGGACGATGTCTCCAGGAGTTGATCTATGACCTGGTTATTACCAGCTGGAAACCAAGGATAGAGACATTTCATGAATTTGTTTATTTAGCACTAGGTAGGGTGTGAGGAGTTGGTAACAAAGATTCTAGAATGGTTCAAGCTACAGCAGCACAGGTAAGTTCTTTAGGTAGAGAATGCATGAACGGTATGGACAAGTCCCCTTCAAGCTCATGAGCAGTATATGTGGATTACTCCCAGAAGGAAATGGTGAGCAAATGATCATTATACTGAAGACGTTAGTACCCAGGAGGCAGGGTCACAGGTAAGGTTCTACGGAGTGTCAGTTTGGGTGTCGTTAGGAGTACTCAGAGCAGAGCTATAAGAAGAAAGGACATGTATGAGGAGATTTGATCTGAAGCCACAAAGGAGCTAATAAAGAATAGAAAGCATAACAAGATTGGTAAACGCGTCAGACATCGCATAAGTATCTCCGCAGACAACTACATCAGAGATGGGGAGGACAGTAAAAACTTGTGGTTAGACAGAATGATGGTGTTAAATCGGAGTTCAGGAGATAAGGTAGGAATTGATTGGTATCTGGCGATGTTGGAATATGTGTGTGATATGGTTAAGTATAGAGTGATAGCATAAAGGACCTGATCCATGATGAGGATATGGAACTGTGGGGGTGCATCATAGATTGGGCACGCCCAGGCGCAAATCGACGCGAGGGTGGATCGAACCTTGCGGGAGGTGAAAGAATGGATCATGGTTGATATACTTGGAACGCTAAGTTGACAGTTATGCATATCATAAGGTACTTGAGTGATGGGTATTTGTAAGAAAGATAACCTTGAGACCCAGATGTGGTGAAAAGTAACAGACGGATAATCAGTGTTTATAATCCTCGATTGAACGAGGGGAAATTTAATTGGAGGCGGAACTCCTAATTGAGAGGCGTGTGTCAGTCAAGGAATAACGCCATAGACTGTAATGGAGTGGACAAGGCAACGACTGAGATTGGCGTAACGTTGGTAGGTAATGATTAGCTGGTGAGTGTCACTGAATTATGGAATCCAAAGAGTGGGCTTTGGTTGAAACAGGGAAGAACCCTGTCAAGGTGATACAAGTTAGGATACCAGGATCGAATGAAGGATCCAATTAGAAATTGGTATTTGAATGAGAATTCTGAATGGACATCATTCCACCTCCTAGGGTACGTTGTACCGGGAGGGTGGATCGAGTGACGGAATTTAGTGATTTCCTTTGGACCCTGAGGGGTTAAGTGATGTGGTGGTGTATCGTGGGAATGGACCACAATAGACCTTAAGTAAGGTATCTGGACATGAAAAGTTTTAACTCAATTGATTGAGTTAATGTAGTTGGGTAAAGTGAACTGGTTTCAGGGTAGAACGTCGTCGATACTGAATTGAGACCCTTTAGTATTTTAAATTTTGGAATGGATCTAGAGAACGAATAGAACAGAGTGGGAATCTGGAATTGTCAGTTAATTGCAAGTGAAATAGCAGTCTGAAAGCTAATCAGATATCTTGAAGAATTAAGCGATGAGTATGTGAATACTTGAGATATTAAGGGAAGTGTAATCCCTGATAAGTTAGTCGTGGTGGCAAATGATGGCGTCTTGTTAAGGTAACACGACATAGGACATGGGAAGAGGTGAGGGATAGTGAATACTACGGTTTGGCATTGGTTCAGAGAGAAAGCCAAAGAGGTTGTTGGAATTCTTAAGGCAGGAGTGTCTGCCTATCTGGGAGGATAAAAGAACTGGAAAATTGTTAAATTTTGAGAAAATAAAGTTCTGGAAGGAAAGATTTGTATCTCTCTAAGTTATAACAGACGGGGATTTGTATGGTGTTCAGAGAAAGAAGGGAGAGTTCTGACTCTTGATTCAACATAAATTCTGAAGTTGTACCAAGGGATTAGGCCAGCGTGGCCTACCAATTGATCCCACCTAGTAGAGGTAATGACTTTTGGGTATCTCTGGAATAAGGAATAAGACAATGAATTGGTCGTTGTAATCTAGGCAGACCCTGAAGCTTTAGCAGGGTTGCGGTGTAAACGAGGGGCTAACGAAAGTATGACTTCTAGACAAGATCTTGTGGGGCAAGATTGTTACTCCTGTAAGAGTGTTGTTGGGAGGTAAAGTAAGGCGGTGGACCTTGGAAATTACGGTCAGAGTTGCGGGTTTACTGACTGATGTGTTTGGGTAAATTTCGAGGACGAAATTTTTATGAGAAGGGGATAGTTGTAATGACCCAAATTCGCTGTTAAGGCTTAAGGGCCTTGATTAGTATGCCAGGAGGGCATGGTGGTAATTTTGTGTGACTTTAATGAGTAAAATGCATGATTATGACTTAAAGCATGTTATATGACTATTTGAATATTTGAGATGCATGACTATGTGTATTAGTATGCATGTAGGCCCTGATTGTGTTAGAAGGGCATGATAGTAATTTTGGCCATTTTGGGCAGAACTGTATTGATATGAGATGATTGTTGAGACCACAGTGGTATGTGGATGTATCTGTGATTTGAGACTCGAGACGATCCCAGAGAGCGGTTTAGCAGAAAAGTCATGGCGGGAATTTATACCCGGCTCGGGGCAAGCCTGGGGGTATAAACAGGAAGTTTAGAGAATATGTTGAGGTTAATTTTGATAATGAGTTATATATATATTTGGTGATTTAGCAGGTATTGGGAAGCAAGCGGGAAAATATTAGAGACACTTGAGGAGTTAGCGGGAATTGGGTAAAATGACTAAAATGGCCCTATGTGGACAAAAAGAGTTTAGAATTTATAGGGAGGTCATTTTGGTCATTAGACTTCTTAGAGATAGATTAAATGAGGCTTTATATAGTGAGTGGGATTGTTAGAGAGTGTGAGAAATCTGAAGGAAAAGAAAGAAAAAGGAAGAATAAGAAAAGAGAGAAAAACAGAGGGTTTTCCAAAAGGGGCGGTTTGAGGATTCTAGCACCATTTCTCTTCAAATTTCTTGGAGCAAAGCTCAGAGGAGAGCTAGGATAGGCTGAGCATCGAGGATCCTAAGCTAGGCTTGAAGATTTGGCAAGGGATTAGCAAGATCACATAGATGTTTGAGGTAAGTTTTTTAGAGTTTTTAGTTTTGGGCTGTGTATTTAAGCTGGATTGATGGGAATTTTAAGGGAATTTCTGGGCAAGCTTTGAGAAGAGCAAGCTAAGGAGTTGAATCAAAGTCGAAATTGCATCAACGGTATGAATTCTAAGCCTTTAACTTGATGTTTGACTGAATTTCTGGGTTTAGGGTTCATCTATGGTGAATCTTGAGATTTGGGATGCATGAGCTTGGGTTTTGAGATTTGGGGATTCTTGGGATGAATGGAGAGTGTTTATAAGCTTGATTTTTAGTTTGGTAAAGATTTGGGGAAGTTTGGGTAGAGATTGGCTCAAAGAAATCGCAAAAAAAGAAAATGAGGGTTGCCTGCCTGCAACTAGCGCTACAACGCTAGTCTTTGGGCGCTGTAGCGCTAGGCCCTGTTTCTGGGTGGTGCGGTTCTGCTTGTAGCGCTATAGCGCTCTCTTTTGAGCGTTGTAGCGCTACCCTGTGCCCAGAAAGGGGTTTTTGGGCTATTTGTGAGGGATTTTGACCTAGGGTTTGGGGTTCGATTCCACCATCTTGTTTTGTGGATCTAGGACTTCCCGGGGGGCCCGGGATTGACCCCGAGGCTAGGTTTTCAGACTTGAGGTTCGGTGATGACTTTGTCCTATGGCTGTGTTTAGGTGTGCGCTAAGGCTCGAGTGGGATCGTGCTCAAGGAGTCAGGTGATGAAAGCTATCAATTTGACAGGTAAGAAAACTATAGCACCCGTAGGACAGGGCATGGGCCCATGGTGTGATTGCAGGGCACGGCCCTATATTTCATGCTGAGATGATTGCAGGGCACGGCCCTATATTGCATTACATGTTAGGGTACAGACTTAATTGAATTGATATATGTTTGAATATTATTTGAGTTAGACTATTTGTGATTATAGTAGAATGAAATGGCAAGGAGCCGAGAACGGCAATGGAACCGAGAACGGCGAAAGGCCGAGAACGGCAGTGGGGCTGGAAGTAACACCAAGCACGTGAAGTGCTTGTAGTCAGGGTGGGACCCCAATGGATACATGTGATATCCTTACGGTGAGGACCGAGGCCCCAGGCTCTGGTAATGCCTCTGGGACGGCATGGCCGTGTTTGTTTAGTTTGATGGAATACTTTTTTAGCTGTGGATAATCTGATATGCTAACTATATAATTGGCATATGTTATATACTGTGTGAGTTTTCTTGATGGGCTTCGGCTCACGGGTGCTCTGTGTTGCAGGTAAGGGCAAGGATTGAGTCAACCAGTCATGAGTACGGAGAGCGTGAAGCGACGCGTACATGTTTGGCCTGCCCGACTGCTTTGGTTGGGGGTTTATTTGAGAAACGGCTGTAATAATATGTGATTTTAATAATTAATCGACAATAAACTTATTTTAAGTTGTAAATAGTTTTCAAACCTTATTTTGGGATCCCAGATGTTAAATACTAGAAGTTTTCAATGAAACAACGCATTTTTAAAGATTACAGCCTTAACTTTTGCTTAGTCACACTTTTGTTTTAAAAACCTCGGCTAGCGAGTTCATTGCACATTTTTCGTTTTAAAACCCACCTCGTAACGGCTCTAAGGAAGTAGGGCGTTACAATGGTGACGAACCCAAACAATCCTCACAAGAGAAAGTTCACTTCCAACAACTCTAGTGACCAAAAGCATCCTAAGAAGAAATCCAACCATCCTAAGGGAAATGGGCAAGCTAGCTCATCTTCAACTGGTCATAAGAATGAGTTTTTCAAAGGGAAGTGCAACTTTTGTCAATGCTTTTGGCATAAGAAAGGTGATTGTCGAAAGCTCAAAGCTCACTTAGAGAAGAAAGGTAATTGTCTTGTGATGGTTTGTTTAGAGTCCAATATTATTGATGTGCCCTCAAACACTTGGTGGTTAGATACTGGAGCTACAATTCATGTTACAAATTCCTTGCAGGCAGTGACAAACCGAAGAAGACTGAGTAGGTTGGAGGAGCATGTATACATGGGAGACGATACTAAAGTCAGAGTTTAATTTTTTGGGACTGTTAGACTGCAGCTAAATACTGGGCATTTTTTGGAGTTGAATGATGTTGCTTATTTACCCTCTATTAGGAGGAATTTGATTTCTGTATCTATTTTGGATAGACTAGGTTATAGTCTTCATTTTGAAACTAGAAAACTGACTTTGTATCATGACTCTATGTTGGTTGGAAATGGAACTTTATGTGGAAACTTATATAAGCTTGATTTACATGATGTTGTTCCTGTTACTTCTACTTCTTCTTGTTCTTCGTCTCTTAATGCTATTGTTGGGTCAAAACGTGCAAGATCATATTTGAAATCTTCTATGCTTTGGCATAAACGTTTAGGCCATATTTCTAGAGATAGAATGGAGAGATTGGTGAAGGATGGTGTACTTCAGGATCTTGATTTCTCTGATTTCACTGCCTGTGTTGATTGTATAAAAGGAAAGTTGACTGCCAAGGTTAGAAAGAGCAAGTTAGACAGGTGCACAGATGTATTGGAGACTATTCATACTGATATTTGTGGGCCTTTTGTTCCACCTGCTATGGGTGGTTATAGATACTTTATCACCTTCATTGATGATTTTTCCCGGTATGGTCATGTTGAGCTCATTCGTGAAAAATCTGAATCTTTGGATGCTTTTAAGATTTTCAAGACGAATGTTGAGCTTCAAAAGGGAAAGAAGATTAAAACTGTCAACTCTGATAGAGGTGGAGAGTATTATGGACGTTATGATGAAACTGGAAGGAACCCCGGGCCTTTTGCCAAATACTTGCAGGAATGTGGTATTGATGCAAGATATATAATGCCAGGGACGCCCCAACAGAATGGAATCGCTGAAAGGAGAAATCGCACACTTCTTGACATGGTGCGATGTATGTTGATTCATTCTAGCTTGCCAGAATTTTTATGGGGTGAGGCATTAAGAACTGCTGCTTATATCTTGAATCAAGTACCTAGTAAGTCTGTCCCAAAGACACCATATGAGTTGTGGTCGGGTAAGAAACCGAGTTTGCATCATTTTCATGTTTGGGGATGTAAAGCTGAAGTAAGGCCATATAACCCACAATCTAAGAAACTTGATCCGAAAACTATTAGTGGCTACTTTGTAGGTTACACTATTGGATCGAGGGGTTCCAGGTTCTATTGTCCTTCTCACACCACCAGAGTGATAGAATCAGATAGAGCTGTCTATTTTGAAGAAGAATTTGGTTCAAGTCAAGGGTCAAGAGAAATTTTATTCAGGGAAGAATGTGTTTATGTCGCTGTACCTGTTGCTTCCGCTTCCGCTCCTGTTGATGACCCTGTGATTGAACAGATTCCGGTAGAAACTCATGATGAACCTCAAAATCAAGACCAAGGTAAAAATCTTGATATTGGGGATGATGAAGCTATGGTGAGAAGATCACACAGAACCCGCAGGTCTGCTATTCCTAATGACTACCTTGTCTATTTACAGGAACATGAGTTTGATGTAGGAGACACTTTTGAGTCAGTTACCTATCAAGAAGCTATGAATAGTCCTCAATCTGTATTGTGGATGGATGCAATGAAAGATGAGTTGAATTCTATGTCACAAAATGAAGTTTGGGAGTTGGTTGAATTACCCAAAGGTTGCAAACCCATTGGATGCAAATGGGTGTATAAGATCAAACGTGACTCGAATGGGCAAGTGGAAAGGTATAAGGCTAGGCTTGTGGCTAAAGTCTATAGCCAGAGAGAAGGTATTGATTTCAAAGAAACATTTTCACCTGTTTCCACCAAAGATTCGTTGCGAATTATTATGGCTATAGTTGCTCATTTTGATCTAGAACTCAATCAAATGGATGTGAGGACTGCCTTCTTGAATGGAGATTTATTTGAAGATGTTTACATGACTCAACCTATTGGTTTTGAGAAGTCTGGCAAAGAACACGTGGTTTGCAAGCTCAAAAGTTCTATCTATGGGCTTAAACAAGCATCAAGGCAGTGGTATCTCAAGTTCGATATGATTGTCACTGCAAATGGCTTCAAGGAGAATGTAGTAGATCAATGTATATACATAAAGGTCAGTGGGAGCAGCTTTATTTTTCTAGTATTGTATGTTGATGACATCCTGCTTGCATCTAATAATTCTAATCTGTTGTCTGAGACGAAACAACTTTTGTTTAGCCATTTTGATATGAAGGACCTTGGTGAGGCTTTCTATGTGCTTGGGATTCAGATTCTTTGGGATAGGGCTAATGGTATTCTTCGTTTGTCTCAGAAGACTTACATTGATCGGATCTTGAAAAGATTCAATATGCATGCATGTTCTCCTGGGAAGGCACCAATAGTGAAGGGTGACAAGTTCTCAAAGGCTCAATGTCCACAAAATGATAAAGAGAGAGATGAAATGAAAGTCGTTCCCTATGCATCACTGGTTGGTAGCTTGATGTATGCTCAAGTATGCACACGCCCTGATATTGCTTTTGTTGTCGGCGTGTTGTGTAGATACTTGAGTGATCCTGGTCTTAGCCATTGGAAAGCGGCTAAGAAAGTCATGAGGTATCTTCTATTATATTTTAATATAATGTTTGTTTGATTAAATAAGTGTTACAAAAAGTGATTATTTAATCTAGTGGGGGAATGTTATATTATTTCATATAATATAATATTAGATTAAATAATGTGACAAAATGTGATTTGTCATACCTTGTAACATATTATCGAGAGTCACAAAATTGGACACATGTGTGTGTCCAAATGTGACATATTTTGGAGTTACAAAATCAATTACAAATTTGTAACTCCCAAATATTACCCAATAATGTGTAGATTTGATATTACACATTTTGATTTGAATTTCTTAAAGCCATATGTGAAATATGGCTGTTAGAGATGTGATTTTAACTCCCATAATGTGTATGGAAGTTACAAAATCAAGTGGGAATGAATTTGGAACGTTTTGGCAAAGTTGGAAAATTGGTTGCTGAAAAAACGTCTTAGGCCGCGGCCTGAGTTTTTCAGGCCGCGGCTCAAGAGGAAAAACAGGCAAAAAACACACCGTGGGCCGCGGCTCGTGTTTTTCAGGCCGCGGCCTGAGCGGCTGACAGCATTTTCCAACTTCGGTTTTTATCCAATTTTGAACGTTTCCAACAGTCAAGTAACTCCCAAATCTCTATTTTAATTCCATAAAACATCCAATTAATCATTGGTAACAGCCATGGGGGTTGGTGGAATTTGAAATTCAAAGGGTGTCTCAAAACTTTATAAATAGGAGCCTAATGCTCACTTGTAAGATACACCATTTTTCATCCACAAAGCACTTGGCTGAAAAATACACCTTGAGGCTTGATTATTCCAGAGAGCGATTTCCTTGAGAGATCCCTTAGTGCTTAGAGAATAGGGGGAAATAAGCTTTTGGACAAAGGTCTTGAACCTTGTTCAAGTTAGTGATCTCCACTACTCTACACTTTGGTTGGGTGAGAGTTTGTTTGTGTTTTCATTCTTTTGTTCTTCTTATTTACTTGTATTGTTATAGTATTGAGTTTGTAATCTTCTTCTTCTACATCTTTCTATTTACTTGTATTTTGAGCAATTGAGTTGTAATATTTATTTAATCAATATTATATTGTCCATTGTATTTTTGCATAGAGTTGCATTTGGTTTTTCCATAATTCCATTGAGCAATAATATATATTCTCTAACATCTTCAGGGTACAAAGGATCATATGTTGACTTATCGGCGAGCTGACACTCTTGATATAGTTGGGTTCAGTGACGCCGATTATGCAGGATGCGTGGATGATAAAAAGTCCACTTCAGGCTACATTTATATGATGGCTGGAGGAGCTGTTTCATGGAAAAGTGTCAAGCAGACACTCACAGCTTCTTCTACGATGGAGGCAGAGTATATGGTGTGTTATGAGGCTACTTGTCAAGCAATATGGCTGCAGAATTTCATTTCAGCATTGAGTGTTGTAGACTTTATTTCGAGGCCGCTGAAATTGTATTGTGACAACTCCGCAGCAGTAGCTTTCTCTAAGAACACTAGGAGTTCTTCTCGCTCAAAGCATATTGATATAAAGTACTATTTTGTTAAAGAGAAAGTCGCTGAGTCCCTCATTTCTATTGAGTACACGCCTACCACTAGCATGTTGGCAGACCCACTAACGAAAGGCTTACATATATGTGTGTTTTTAGAACACGTTGCTCGAATGGGATTGTCAGGAGCCTAGCTTGTTGAGCTCAGTAGGAGTTTTGTTATTTATGTATTGAACATGCTAGTATTTTGTATGGATTGCTTATAACTTGTGTTTTATTCTGAACATGCATAATGATAATTGAAGCCACTTCTTCTTGTTGCTATTACGTATATATGTTTATATATGTATATACTATTGTTCAATGAAGTGACATGTACAAAAGAAAATGAATGCGCATAGTCTCAATCAATTGTACCTCATGCATGTTTGGTTTGATAGTTAATGGTTGTTATGATATTTAAATGTCTACAGGGCCAAGTCATATGTAATATTTGTATCCTATCGGTATAATATTATGTATGATTTATTTGATTGTCATATATTTGTTAGACAATATTATGGTGGTTTGATTATATTGTCCAAGTGGGAGAATGTTAGAATTTTATATGGACTAATATAATTACAAACATAATTCCGTTATCACAATCATTTTCTAGAGTGCCTACGAATAGTTAAAGACCATAATGGGATGGTTAATATTAATCTAATTGCAATTGAGGCACGTGGTAGCACCCTAAAGACTATAGGTTGACCCATTAAACCATAGTCTACCATATCTAATAATATAAGCCCAATATGCCCAATATACCCCTTAGGGTAAGAAGGCATACGAGACATATATATATATATAGAACATATGTGTTGTTGGGTAAAGTGAGATGTATGTGGTTTTGGTAAGGGTTGCTTTCATAAGCTCTCTCTTGCATTGTTTTTCTAATATTGTTTTGTGTAGATCGTGAGATATTCAAGGATGAACATTGGAGACTCAATGTCAAGTATGTTTCATCTCTATATATTCAATTCAATGCTCTAAATAAAATGTGTTCTTGGATTGTTGTATGAGCATGTAATGTTGATTTGAATCTGATTTATGGATTTAATGCTCCTAATATTGTTTTACAATTTATCACTGACAAAAAGCAAAATACTAGAGAAAGAGTAACAATATTAACGGGTTGCTCGTGCCTTAGGCACGAGCCATTCACTAGTATATATATATATATATATATTCATGAATAAGCTCTTCTTTCCTCTTTTTTCTGTCTTTTTCTTATTTTGTTGTTTTCTAATATGTTTTTCAAGTTTTTTCGAAATCTTTAATCTTAAAATTATCTGCCACATGTATTACATATAAATTCTATAATATAGTATGTGTCCGTTAGTTATATTATTTTGCTAACAACAAATATATTAAAATAGATAACTTACTATATTTATATATAATGTGATAGAAAATTAATATTTACTTAGAGATGTACAATATCTGTTTATATATAGTTAAAATCTCTTCATTGATATTATATAAGGAATAAAAATAATTATTTACCTATTATGATTTTTATACTTATATTTTTATTTTGAAAAATAAATATTTTTTTTTGACATGTTTACACTATTTATATATTTTTGACAATTTTATTTACTTATTTTATATTACAGCGGGTAGAGCCTAATCTTTCATGTATTAGGTTTGTTCAACTTATCTTATTAAAAATATAAAATACATTAGTAATAATATAAATAAAATACAAAATAGTAAAGTGACAATTTTTCCTAATTATTACATGGCATGAATAAATTTTGTTTACTATAAAGTTTTTGTTTTTATATATATGTGACAAAAACACTGAAAAATATATATATCTATGTTAGGCAACTTAAACGACAAAAACAACTCACTTGTCATAAATGCAGTAAAAATAGTAAAAAGTAATATTATATATATAGTAAATTAGTGTGTGAAAAAAATAGTAAAAGAAAAATCACAATACAAAAAGACAAAAGAAGAATTACAATATAAAACTATTTATTAAACTCAATTTCAATTAGTAAACATTATGCATAGTGATGCGGTAATTTAACTTAGCAAATTATATTTATTTTAGCAAATTACACTTATCATATTTTGAGTGCACATATCACTACTCTAATTCTCTAATATTATATTAGTTATAAACAAATAATTTACAACCTTTTAACACTATTTACAAAATTTTCAAACAAAAAATATATAATTCCTCAATATTCAAATATTTTTATTTTTATGATTTTAAGCATGGATATTTATACATTTAATAATAGACTCAATTTTTTTAAATAAACAATTAATCAAGACTATTTTTTTTTCCAAAAAAAAAATATTGTTCCACGTACTCATTTCACTAATACTCCAACTTGTCATTTATGTAATATATATATTGTTTGAAATATAATTTAACTCCTGAAAAAAAAAAATTGTGAAGTTGTAAATAGTTGAATTAAATATTTAAAAAAATATTAGTTTACAAAAAGTTGTCTTCTCACAAAAATTGTAAGCGAATTAGAAGAGTGGCATAAAACACAATAATAATAATAATAATAATAAAAATAATAAATCTTAAATAGTCAATTCAATTTCTAAGGTCAAGAGAAATAAATTATTAATTATAAACTATATGTTTATATTATTATTTATTTTTTTCACATACAATAATTCAAAACAAAAATATATTTCTTTAGTCATTCCTTTAGCAAAATGCTAGAACATTGTTAACGGGTTGCTCGTACCTAAAACAAGAGTTGTTGACTAGTATATATATATATATATATTTGCTTATATATAGTAATGACTAATGACCATGATTAACAACATCTCAGGTACACACTTATGATGTGATTGATATTGAGATTTGAGTTTAATAAAAAAATATTAATTTATGTGCATCAACACTCAAAGTCCATTCCTGAGCATTTTGCTTGCTCTATATCACTCATCATTATGTAGTATATTATATATAAATGTTTTTTTTTTTTAGTTTGGCTGGTGACTTAGATTAGTTGTGGTGGTGCAGTAAATCATTTTTGCCCCCTTTTTATTTTATTTTTTGTTTTGGGTTTTGTAATTGTTTTTGTATGCTTTGTTTGAATTTTGATTGGCTTCTTCTACCCTTCTTTCGGTGAGACACATTTCTAAATACAAAGGTAAGTCTTACAAAGACTATAATCACTTATGTAGTCTTAAATCATCATAATGTACAAACTTAGTATTTTCATAGTTCATTTTTATATAATTATTTTCAAACACCTTTATGAAAATATTGTCTCATAAGATTTTGAAAGGGGAGTTTAATTTCCAGATTTGTTCCCTTTTTTATAATTGTTTTTTAATTCATTTGTCAATATGTTGTCTCATAGTAGTCTGTAATGAGCTAAATTTCCAAAATTGTATACGAAAAGATTGCTCATATGAGTATGGAAAGCTAGAAACAATGGTGTATGATAAGGAAAATATTGACCCAACTGTTTGGTACCAAACTATCCACAACTATATGAGGATTTTTCAGATGCTCTCTGTCCTAACTTGAATTTGAAAGTCATAGGAGAACGGACTGCCCCAAAATAGGTTGGATAAAGATTATCTGTGATGTGGCTATTGGGAATCAGACTGTGATGGTAGTAGTTGTAGCCAGAGACTTTATAGGTACAATTCAGTAGGCAAAATCCAGCGAGATGGAGGTGTCGTCTACAGTAGTTGGTGAAACTTATGTCTATTTTTTGGCGTTGTCGATAGCTCAGACTGAGGGTTTGAGCTTTGTTATCATTGAGAGTGATTCTTCTACTGTTATTGATGCCATCTGTGGCAAAATTTTGGATACTGTTACTCTATATTCTAAATTTGTTTGCTGTAATTTTAGTTTTGTTTCTAGACAATACTTACTAGCACGTGATCTTGATAAATAGGCTCTATGTCATTCCTTTTTTGGGGAATTAGATATATATATATATATATATATATATATATGGTCCCAAATAATGCCTTTTGTAATGATCGGCACTGAATATTAGTAATGAAGCTACGTTTCGATAATACACAGATAAAACAAAGTATTTCCAGTATTTCTTATTATCCTAATATTCATATTAATGTCTTTATGTTTTGGGTAAATGTATTTTTGGTTTTTACTCTATGTTTTATCTAAATACGTACCTTATTTTATAATAATGATTATTTGTTACTTTCTGTTTTTAATTCGTACTAATTTAGTATCTTCCGCAGGAATGTAGTAAAATAATATTTAAAATATAAAAAAAAATTTAATGATTTATTTGATTTGATTTTATTTTTGGTATTTTAAAATGATTCAAAAATATTTTTTAAATTAATAAAATTAAAATTATTTTATAAAATAAATCAATTAAATGTAAATTTTTAAATATAAAATAATTTTACCCTTGTGTTTTTATGAGCAGGTGCAACACACGTGCCCCATTCTCTAGTGTTCAGTATAAATATAGAAGAAATTATATTTTATATGAGATTTTGAATAAAATGTGAAAAAATATGGCTTTTTTTTTTAAAATTAATCTATGATTTTTTTTAAGAATTTTCACTTTTATGGGTTTATTTTCCCATATTTTTGTATAAAAGTTAGCTTATGCCATAGTTTTACTTTTAATCAAGTTTTATTATTTTGGAAATATAGGTTTGTAATTTGATTATTATTTTTTTAGCTTATTTGACAGTTATATAAAAAAAATCCTAGAACAGGATAACTAGTTTTCCTGAGAAGAGTAACTTCCTGTCATAAGAGGGGTAACCAATTACCATAAGAGGGGTGACGGGTTACTCACATTAAATATGAAAAGAAACATCAAATTTGAAGGAAAAAGAGAAATAACACTTCATTAACAAATGAATAAGAAGTAACTATGATTTTAGTAACATATATTACAAGTTACCATAAAGAACCAAGAAATATACACACACATCAGAAAGTGAAGGTAACCAGTTACCCCCAGAAATATACATACAAGAACGTGAAGGTAACCAGTTACCCCTAGAAATATACACACAAATAACGGGAAGGTAACTAGTTACCACAGATCTGAAGATAAAAAAAAATCAGATCCACCCATTTTCCCTTCTCTCTCATCTTCTTCATATACTATTTTTTTCTAGATTTGAATGTTCCCATCAAGGTAACTGGTTACTCATTCACGTTTTCATATTTTTATTAGTTTACTTTCCAAATTTTGGTGTTCCAATAAGGGTTACAGTAAAAATAAAATACTGAAAAAATTGATTTGAATTTTTACATATAGTGGAAAAAACTGTAAAAAAAATTACAATAATAAAATATAATAAATAAAAAAAGATAATAAAAAAATAAATAGTAAAATAATTATGTAATGTTAAAATATGTGTGAAAAAAATGGAACGAGAAAAGAATAAGTACAAAAAATAAAGAAAAATGAAGGAAAAAAAACTTAGGAAAGAAAACTAAAAGAATATGAAAAAAAAAACAGATGTGAATAAAAATGAAAAGAAGAAGAAGAAATGGAAAGAAAAAAAATATGAATGAAAAAATTGGTATAAAAAAAAGGAAAAAAAAATGGAAGAAGAAAAAAAGAAAAAGCTCATAAAAAATGGAATGAGAAAATAATAAATACAAAATGTAGAAAAAATAGAAATAGAAATAAAAAAAATAAAAATAAAACTGAAAAAATATGAAAAAAAAACTATACGAATGAAAGAAAGAAAATAAATAGATAAATGAATAAAAAGAAGAAGAAGAAGAATGGAAAAATAGAAAGAAAAAAAAATGAAGGAAAAACTTGGTAGAAGAAAAAGAAAAAGAAAAAATAGAAGAAAAAATAAGTAAGGAGAAAAAGAAAGAAAAAATAATTAAAAAATAAAGGAAAAAATAAAAAATAAAAAAAATATATAACTATAATAAAAAATGTGGCATTTCTATATTTTAGTTAGCTACTAATTGTGTTTCTCATTCTTTAATTTTTTCTTTAATAAATTTTTTCTATACAAATTAAAAAAAGTATAATTCTTATATTTTTGCATATTAATAGTATAAAAACCATATTTTTTAAAATTTCTCATAAATATATATCTCTGACAATTGAAAAGTAAACAAATTAATAAGAAAAGAAACATAAATACTTCAAATAGAAATGCATGATTGTGATAATTTTTATTTATAGTGTTTTAAACTGACCTAGCAAAGTACACAAGAGCATATATTCATATAAAAATTAATATTTTGTTTATATTAAAAAAATAGTAAATATTTGATATGATAATTAGAAAACAGTAAATTTTATGATATTCTTCAAGTACATGCAGCCTCAACAAAAACAAGAATAGACAAAAAAAAAAACAAAAAAAAAAAAACTCTACTTGCTAACCTCTATTTACCCATTATTATAATCATGTATCTCTTTTAAAAAAGAAAAAAAATACTAATTTGGTTTCTGTATTTTGCTCGAATACTTGATCAGCATTTATGTTTTGTTAAATGATAAAACGAACCCTGTGTTTTGCAAAATGGAACAAAATGATACCCTAAACCCGATTTCGGTCAAACAATTTTTCAATAGGACTAAAATACTCTTAGATTTATAAATTAATGAATTTATTAAATAATGAAAAATAAATTTTAAAATAAAAAATTAAAAAAAGCATATATTTTATTTTATTTTTCTTTCCTCTCTCCTCTCTCTTCTCTTCCCCTTCCTTCCCGATCTACTCCTTTTCTTCTCTTCTATTCTTCTCCTTCTCTCATCTCTCTGTTCTTCTCCTTCTCAATCTTCTCTTCTTTTCTTCTTCTACTACTCGATCGATTCTCAAATCTAATTTCCATAGCGATGACTTCTTCATCTTTCAAACCCATTCTCCACAAACCCTTTTTATCCCCAAAATACTCTCAACTCAATGTAATTCCCCATTTGGATCCTCATCTCCGATACTCCTCCTCCGCTGCCCTCATCATTTGTGCTAGCTCTGTTGTTACTCTAAAACCGGTATTTCCTTAACATACTTTTCATCCACTGTAATTTGGGGAGAATGAAAGAAATAAAAGTGAACCCTTTTTTTCGTCTTAGGGAATAGAGTTTATTACTATTCATAATGTAACAGAAAATGAGTACAAACTGGAGAGGGATTTCTTCCAACCAGCAAAACTCATCGTCTAACCTAAGAGCATGCTTCGCCAATCCATGGGCCAGATTATTAAACTTACGGCCAACATATGACAGAGGACAGAGATGCCCCGCAAAAGTAGACAATAAAGTTTTAATATCTAAAAAAATAATCCCCAGTTCATTTTGATATGCTATGTTATTATTTGAAGCCAAAACAAGAGAAAGGGAGTCAGAAAAGATAACATCCAGCTGAAGTCCAAACCTTTGAGCCCAATTGAGTGCGACCAACAGTATTATAGCTTCTGCTTGAAAGGCTGACAACATTCCTGCAATATAATTCATAAGAAAGTTTAGGCAAGAACAAAACAAGTGTATTGCATAGGAATTGAAAAACTATAAACAAAACCTCCATCTAAAGCAATAAAATAACCTTAACCAAACGGATGAATCCCTTTGGTTAAGTTTCCAAAGACCGATATTAACCATTTACCTTTTTTGCTCACTTATAGGAATGCCTCTTATCTTTTAATTTTGAGTTTTTGTAGTAAGTTTTAACTTAAAGAACAACAACACTTACATTTTAAGGGCTTAGATAAAGTTGCAATAACTTCCTTATCTGAGGAGAGGATGATTGCTCCAAATCTTATTGTTTATGTCTGGTTAGATAATGCAGCATCCACTGATAGGATAATGGGTTGGTTCCCCGAATCTTCTCTTCTTTGATTTGTATATTTTGCATTTTGTATGGGTTGCTCTGTCATTCTCTGTGTACTTCTTATCGATTCCCAGTATCGGGTTACCCATTTAAACACTTGGTATCCTTGTCTTGCTGGGTGTCCATGGGTTCTTTTATTCCTTTCAAACCAAATTGCCCAAGCTATGATGAACATTTTTTGAAGGTTTTCTTTTTCCAAAATTTCAGAGGCATAGAGTAGAATTTCCTTAAAGGAAATATCTTCTTTCCTATGTGACATGAAAGGATAATCCCACCGATCCCATATTTCTTTAGAGGAAGGACACCAAAAGACAGCATGTGTATTAGAATCCTCTTCAAAACCACATAGTGGACAAACACTGTGTGTACAGATATTGTGTTGATTTAAACCTTTAAGAGTGGGCAAAATTTCATGGTATCCTCTCCAAGCAAAATGTAGAATTTTACGCGGTATTTTGATTCCCCAAAAGGACTGCCATCACATTGCTAATAATGTAACAGATGAAGAGGGCAATGCAGTGTTCATAGATGAGGCTAGATTATATCCACTTTTGACATAATAGTTCCCATGATTTGTATAGTGCCAGAGTCATGAATCTAGATGATCAAATTGAGTTAGAGGTATGGTTAAGATGTTTTGGGCATCAGCAGCATTAAAAAATTGTTAGACCCGTATCATGTTCCACGAACCATGAGTTTCTATGAGATCATGTACTCTAAGGGGATCAGATATATCAGTTGTACTCGGGAGAAAAGATGGAGGTCTTGGGATCCATGGATCACTAAAGGCCAAAGTATCTTTACCATTTCCTATACGTCTTCGCAATCCTCTACGTAAAAGGTCCCTACCCCAGATGATACTTCTCCATGTTATTGAAGGATAAAGACCTTCTCTAGCCTCCAATATACTTGTATGTTGATAGTATCTTGCCTTGAATACTTTTGCAAGAAGGAAGGTAGGGTTTATTAATAATCGCCAAGCTTGTTTTGCCAATAGTGCCTGATTATACTGAATAAAACCTCGGAATCCTAATCCTCCCTCACACTTTGGTCTACACATTTTATGCCAAGCATGCCAATGAATTTTCTTTTGTTTAGTAGTAGAACCCCACCAATATCGGGTTTGTATTCTTTCAATTTCTTGGCACAAACCTTCTGGTATACAGAAGCATGACATTAGATAAGTTGGCATAGCTTGGATAACAGCTTTAAGTAAGATTTCTTTACTAGCTTGAGAAAAAAGATTTGATTGCCATAAGTGTAACTTCATCCAAACTGTCTTTTATTGAATTAAACAAAATTTCTTATTTCTACCTCCCAACATGAGTAGACCCAGATATGTTTCTATAGAATCAGTTCTTTGCATATTTAGAGAGGATGTATACAAAGTGGCAATCTCTTCCGAAGTATATGGAGAAAAGTATAATAAAGACTTTGTACAGTTGATCATCTGCGTAGAAAGAAAGATACTAATTATAGCTATATTTGAATAAATGGAAAACATATGAATTGATATCTCTAATTGGAGCTAGTTATTAGTGAATGCATTTATTGTGTCTTTCAGAATTTGATTGCAATGGTTTAAAACTTTACCTGTCCAGAACATGTTGAGTATAGAGAAAATATATTTTATATAGCTTGTAGAGATCTCTTAGATGCTTAGACGATAATGAGGCTGTCATCCGCAAAGAATAAATGGGTAATGAAAGGAGTTGTATTAGCTATTCTTAGTCCCTTTATTTCCTTTCTACTTTCCGCTTGTTGAATTAAAGCTGAAAAACCTTATGCACAAACCAGAAAAAGATAAGGTGATAGAGGATCCCCCTGTCTCAACCCTCTTGATGGAATTACTTCGCCATAGATTACTCCATTAATTTGAAACGAATATCGGACGGAAGATACGCATTTCATTAATTTGTTAACCCAGTAAGGCTGAAATCTCATCTTAATTAACATTTTCTCCACAAAAATCCATTCAATTCTGTCGTACGCCTTACTTGTATCTAATTTCGTTGTTGCGAATAATTTCCTCCCTAACTTCTTAGATTTTAAACTACGAAGGCACTCATAGGCAATAAGTGCATCTGTAATGAGTCTTCCTGGGACAAAAGCACTCTGTTGCGAAGAAGTGAACCTTTTTTTTTTTCAGGAGTCGAACATTGAGAAAAGTCAAACTTCTGAATTGCCTGATATTTTTGCTTGCCCTGTATGTTATGAGCCTCTGATAAGAATAGGCCCTCCGAGTATTAATTTGTAAGTTTTGAATCGAATTCTGATGTGGGTTTTGTATTTTTTTTTTTAGATTTTTCCTTTTTTATTTTTATGGAGTTTGGGGAATTGGATCATGTGAGTTCTGAAAAATAAGTTTTTATTTATTTATTTATTTTTCAGGGGGGCAATAATATAGGTCTGTGTTTAAATGCAAGAAATGTGAGAAGACGTATTCAAGCAAAGAAATAAACCTAATTTTCTCGAAAGAGAAAAAAATCGCAATATATGAATTGAGTAAAAAAAAGATTTGATAATTAATAATGAGATAATAGATGAATCATCGATTAACATTGAATCGACGAATTGGACAATTTTTTCATTGAAAAAAAAAATACAAGATCTAACTAATAAAACAAATACAATCATAAATCAAATACAAAAAATTCATTGTAATTGCTGCGTTGAGGGACTAAACTGAGGTGAAACCAACAGGGACTAAGTTGTTCCGGTATTACTCTATTCATTCATTTTGTTAATCTTTCTCATCAAGATATCTAATTTATACTGTAAAAACATATGCAAACTTGCTTGTCAAGAATTTTCAGTTTAGTAAGGGTCCATATACGCAAGATTAGCCTTGTGGGTCCTATTATAATGAGGTATTGCCCCCAATAAGCATTGAATCGATCGAGTAGTAGAAGAAGAACAGAAGAGAAGATCGAGGCGGAGAAGAACAGAGAGATGAGAGAAGGAGAAGGAGAAGAAGAACAGAAGAGAATAAAAGGAGAACATTGGGGAGGAAGGGGAAGGGAAGAGAGAGAGGAGAGAGAAGAAAAATAAAATAAAATATATATATTTTTATTTCTTATTTTAAAATATATTTTTCATTATTTAATAAATTCATTAATTCAGAAATCTAAGGGTATTTTAGTTATATTGAAAAATTGTTTGACAAAAATCGAGTTCAGAGTATCATTTTGTTCCATTTTGCAAAACACAAGGTTCGTTTTGTCATTTAACAAAACATAGAGACCGATCGAGTGTTTGAGCAAAATACAGGGGCCAAATTGATATTTTCCCTTTAAAAAAATTCACAAAAATAACCTCATACCCACTAAAAAAGTCATAAATACCCGTAGCACAAATTAAGGTTCTCTTTCTCTTCTCCCATCTCTCTCTTCTCCTCTCCTCTCCTCTCTCATGATCTTGCAACCACAACCACCATCAATTTTTATCATCTTTCTTTTTACTCATCTTACTCCCCGAATTGTAGCTACCATCTTTATTTATATCAAATTTTTGTTCTCTCTCTTCCAAAGTCAACATCTCACTATTTGTTTCATTCAAAAGTTACCAAAATTGAAGGAAAAAAGAGTTTTTGATAATGGGTAAGTACAATTGTTGTTTATAGGTTGTGTGTGTTATATAATAGTTTATAGTTGTATTTTCAAACTATTTTGAGCTGAAAAATTTGCCAAAAATAATGAATTTTATGACAAGATGATGAATTTAATGTGATTTAGTGTTTTTACGTTCAGACCAAGTTCGGACATGATTCCAACCCAGTTCGGACCTTGTTCAAACATAGTTCAAACCTAGTTCGGACCTAGTTCGGACCAAATTCGGACTAATTTGGACCATGTTCGAACAAGATTCAAACTTGGTCCGAACCATATCCGAACAAGGTTCAAACCTGATCCAACCCATATCTGAACAAGGTTCGAACCTGATCCGAACCATGTTCGAACAAAGTTCGAACCTGGTCCGAACCATGTCCAAACAAGGTCCGAACCAAAAAGCCATAAATCACAAATTTCAAACGAAAATTCATAATCTCAACATAAATTTTTTTTTTTTTTGGTTTCTAAACCCATAATAGTGTGAAAAACACACAATTTATTTTAGAACACACTCATAACTTATAAATAACAAAGAAACTTACTGTCAATTGCTTCAAATAATTATTTCTCCTTCAACTTTGTGAATATTCTTAAAGAATGAGGTTAAAACTATAGAGCATGAGTTCCTCTTTGTCAATCAAACTATGTCTTAGATCTTTTGTGATTAAGATTTTGTTATAATGATTTGGAGAAGAGATGTGTAGAAGAAGATAATTGTTGCAATAGACTTTTTCTCTTGATCGTGGGAGGCTTAATGTTAGTTAAAGGCATTTAAGTCATTTAAGTGGGTATAAAGTTATTTTTGTGAAAAACATTGAGGAATATGATTATAATAATTGGGTACAAAAATGTTATTTAGTGGAGTTTCCAAAAAAAAAAAAAAAAACAATTGCCGTCTATCATCATCATCATAAAAGAACCTAATATGTAAAAGATAATTTGAGACAACGAGAAACATCTATTGGCTCCTCGTGTTTTTCACAATATTACTGTGTTGGGAAAATAACTTAGTTTTGTTTGTAAGAGACTCGTCTTTGTTCCATGAAAATTTAATAGATATTTGGGTGAAATAGTCGGCACTCCCAGCTCTATTTCGTTGAGATGTTGCTCCACTCATAGTAGCACTTATATACTTCCCAAGGATCAGTCCCCAACTAAATCAGAGAACACAATTCCCGTAAACACTACAGACCAGACTATCTAAGCCTCAGTCGTAACATCATGCCAAAGTTAATACACTAACACTAAAATGGCATTATAAATGTTAAGAAACTACATGTAGCAATAGGTACCAATATTTGAATGGCCTCCTTCAAAAGTAAAAAATCTCATGTGTCAAGCACAAATGTTAAAACTACAAAATAAAACTATTTTACAAGCCATACAGTAAAATAACTAAATAATCTAGGGAATGTTGTCGTGACTTTATAACACTAACAACCATTCCTAGTTGCAACAAAAACATACTGACTGACAAGAAAAAAAAAATCACTTCGGCATCATAAGCCAAAAAAAAATCCTTTGATAAAATTACTATCAAATCAAACTAAGAAGTTGAGGTGTTTACTATGAGAGTTGAATATAGAAGTAGAGTTAGAGGAGATTTAGACTGAGAGAATGTGAAAATCAAGTGTTTAAAGGGGACAAGATTACCATCAAATCAAGCTAAAAGTTATAACTCACTTAGAAACACAAACTCCAAACCATTAAAAATAAATTTACCAAACATGAGTTAGTTTTGACATTCCCATTCTCACCAAACATATCCCCCATACCAAAGACCTGCTAAATCCCCACCATGCAATATAATTTACTCACATATTTAAACAGGAAGAGTTATATTATTTGTATGTGCCATGGTCACTATCCCGGCCACTTTCTAGTTTCTAACAAGGAATTTAACCACATTTCATACACACACACAAAGCTTCTCATGTTATAAACATTAATGAAATGAGTACTACTAATCAGTTAATAAAGTAAACATAAATTATGTGCCATAATATTAAGATAACCAAAGGCAAATACCTGTAGTATAGGCACCGAGTGAGAATGAGACTAAAAGAAACTTTTCATCTTACAAAAGCCTTTTATAGAGACATGAAATTTCCTCCTTAACTATATATGTATTCACATCCAACCTAGCCATCAACAAAAATAAGCATAAACAATTTCATCAGGAAAACATTTGATCATTAATAAACATTAATATACAAATGAGAATCCAAATTAAAACTAAACTATGAAATCAAATTCCTGAACGAATTCAAAATGTAAGGTGGCTCTTTCGTTTTTAACTAGACCTTCCTACTTGACTATTTATATACCCGTAAACTAAACCACATAGAACAGACTCAAAGTCCTTATTTTTCCTTTAATCTAAGATAGCTTATGAATGAATTAGGAAAGAAAATACTACAACTCACACAAGAAAAGAATGACATTGCTGGACAAGAGTTGGTATAGTCTCTCTCAAGGCAAGATTGATCTCGTTCCGTCATTACCTCGCCCCGTTATTTCTAAATACTGCATCAAACATAAAAATAATTTAAACCCAATGTATACAAATTAATGAGTACAAATTGTAGATTATTTAATTCTGAATAAGGATAAGAAACTTATAAAACTAATACACTCACTCGTATATACAATACAAATTAATTGAACACAAATTGTAGATTACTTCACCACAAAACTTGTCCGAATTCCAATTGCATTTGAACAAATAATCATTTGATCATCCCTCCAACCATTTGGTCCTGAAAATGGTAAGTTCATAGAACAATCTGAAATAAGATCTTTCTTAAAAGAAACAGTTTCTGCGAAGAAAATGTTCATTGGGTAAATAAAGTTATATGAAGGGTTCATACCTCAAACACAGTTCAAAGAAATGTCTACTCAAGTTTGACTAGGAAGGAGTGCCAACGTTTTTTCATTCGGGTTGCAGCCACAAACTATCATTTTCTCATAAACTGCATAAGCATGGTCTGGATTCCCTGCGAGGGTGTAGGCTCGAATGAGAGCATTGTAGGTGGAAACATTAGGTTCAAGACCCTTACGTTGTAGTTCTTCATACATACTCACTGCTTGCTTAACCATTCCCACAATCCCAAGACTGACTATTAGATTGTTGTATGTGCAAAGATCAGGAGAAATTCCTCTGCCCTGCATTTCAGTGTAGAGAGACAGAGCTTCTTCTGTCCTCTGACATCTTCCAAGTGCGTAAATCAAATGGTTATACAAAATTATATCAGGACTAAGGCCAGTCTGATTTAGTTCTTTAAAGTAATACAGAGCATCGTCAATTTTTCCTAAATGGCATAAAGGTACCAGTAGAGACGTGTAAGTCCTTAAGTCTGGTCTCATTCCTTCTTTAACCATTCTTTTAAACAACTGACAGGCAGTTTCCACATCTCCTGCTTTTCCAAATCCATTTATAAGAATAGTGAAAGTCACATCGTTAGGTTTGCATCCATATTCTGCCATCTCATCAAAGAAAAGCATTGCTTCTTCATGTCTTCCTGCCTTAAAAAGACCATTAATGAGCGGGCCGTATGTATGAGGAATAGGGGAAAAATCACGACCAACATGATCATAGTAAAAATCGATAGCCTCATCCACACCATTAGATTTCACTAAACCGGAAATGAGTGTGCTATATGTAACTGCATTGGGCATGATACTCAGGGATTTCATCTGACTGAAAAGTTTAAGAGCCTCATCCAATCTACTTGACCTTGATAGTCCCCCGAGCAAGATGTTGTAAGTATAAAGATTTGGTAAGATCCCTTTCTCCTTCATGACACCCAGAGTATCAAATGCTTTGTCAACATTGCCTGCTTTGCATAAAGCATCAATAAGAATGGTGAACGTAACTACATCATGATCAAAACCAGCAGCTTCCATTTCATCCCAAATTTCTTTCAGAGTTTCAAATTCTCCACAATCACTTAACTTGTCCAACAAAGTAGTGTAAGTTGTACGATCAGGTTTGAGACTGCTGATTTTATTCATCTTTACAAGCAACGCCTTTGCATTATCAAGTTTACCTACTTTACAGAGAGCATCAATGAGAACGCTATAAGTAATAACATCTGGCCCACATCCCTCTTTGTCCATTCTCTTTAATATATCATAAGCCTCATCAATTTTCCCGGCCCTTCCAAGAACTTTAATGCATATGTTAAATATATAGATATCAGGCCTCAATCCCAAATGTTCAATCTCTTCTAACAAACCCATTACCGTTTGAGTATCCCGACACTTACCAAATGCTACCATTAGTGCTGCATAAGTCTTCAAGGCTGGCTTCATCCCTTCAATGACCATTCTGTTGTAAACCTCCAAAGCCTCCCTACAAAACTCTGACTGGAGAAGCAAATAGATCAACCCATTATATGAATATGCATTTAAAACGAACCCAGCCTTTCTCATCTCCTCAAGCGCACTTGGTGCTTGTCGAATTCCACCCCTTATGTTAAGACCTTTAAAAATAGCAAGATAAGTGTTCAAATTTCGGTAAACGATTTTCTTTTGCATGAAATCAAAAACAGCAACCATATCCTCCACCCTCTTATGATTCATCAAGACTTCAAGCATGTAATTGCATGTTACAGTGGTGTGAACAACATAAGGTAACCCAGCAACAAACTTAAAATAAAAAAAAGCAGAATTTGGGTCCGCTGTAGACTTAAGAACCCTTATAACCTCTTCTGAAGATATCATAACTTTATTCTTCTCCTTGGCCAGTCCCTCCCCTTCTGTTGGTACTTTCTTAACTAACCCAGGTAAACCCATTCGTTCTCTCCTCAATGTCAACATGTTTCCCAAGAACCCATATGTGCAAACCTTTAAATTTCCAAAGCTTCTTCCTTTAAATGACTCACTATGATTCGAAGTAGTTATTACAGTCTCTGTAAAAGCACAAGTACAACTGAAACTACTACAGTACATACTCGATGAGCAACCTATTAACGGACCTAACAAAAGAATTAGAACTCGTTAAATTAAAATAATATAAAATTTAAGTCATTAGAAATGGTGTCAAGAACTAAAAACGAAGAAAAATAAATTATTGGAGCTCAGCATTATATAGCATGAGCATTGAATTTCAAACCCAAAAGAATATAGCAAACAATTAGCCTGACATTTTCATTCTCCAATCAAGAGACAGAAATAAGGATCCAAGCAAAGGAAGCAAAAGCTTGTGTACATGTTAATGACCATTCTTTTAATTTATGTAGCTTTTGGCAACAAAATCAAATGTGCCATTTTAATATTGGGAATTTAGAAGCAATTAAGAGAACATTTTTTTGAAAATGCCTATCTCAAAAGCCATTGCCTCTGCTCTTCCATTAAACAAGCTAAGAAGCTCTAATGAAAGATTAACGTTGATATCCAAAAAGATTCACGACAAACTGAGCAAAGATTAACTTTGCTATGCACTCCACTGTGACATATACGTATATTAATATTCTGAGTGAGACAAGATTTAAAAATTCATATGAAAGGAAAAAAAATAACTCAGTCTCGGAGCATATTTAAAGATAAAAGATTGAAACTTCAAACTCAAAGCTCAGATATTGAAAAAAATTCAAACGTTTAATCAGTGAGTAATTAGTAGTAGCGGAATACCTTATGGCTGGCTGATGGCAGTGAACACAAGAGGGAGGGAGAGAGAGAGATGGAGACCTTAAAGAGGCGGAGTGGGCTCGGACGCCATCGACGAACACTCAGCACCAAGAGGTGGCGTCGTGGCTGAGACTGGTCTGCTGATGACTGCTGGGTGAGTGCCGGAATCGAGTCGACTGGTTCATACACTTGCAAAAGAGGTGAATTGGTGGTCTTAATAGCTGGAGGCAGAAAGGATTTGCAACTGGTTCCGCTGGGTATTGGGGATTATTTTGAAAACTTAAAATTTGTGGACCTGCCAAAATATTTTATTTGTTTGGTAGAATATCCTAATCAGAATTTTAATTTGTGTTGTAATTTAGAAAACACTTTTGCGTTTTATCTGTTTTGTGATTTTTTCTCCAAAAACTTAAAATCAAAATTAGAATTTATTTGTTCTCTCTATTTCTATCATTTGTATCATTGTTTGTATTTATTTATTTATTTTTGCTAATTTTTATGACTTGAGTATGTTCCCACTAGTAATAAGTTGTTTGTGGAATATTTTATGACATTTATGCACAATTCAAAAATAAGCTGTGCTGGTATTTTTATAGATGACAATACAATATTGTTATGAATTTAATCAATAATTATTATTAAATTTTAATTTATCAATATAATTAAATTTTACTTAATTAAATCTATTGATAAATCAAAATTTAATATTATACAACCTATGTATATAAAATATATAAAATTAAAATAATATTCAAATTCAGCTGTTCCAATCACATATTCAGTTTCTGTTATATTTTCAAATTTAATACCAATCACAGATTCATTTTTTTAAAACTCAAAAACAGTTTATTGACATTGAACCAATCACATTTTCAGAAACATGATTTTAGTTACTAAATTCAGATTTTCATTTTAGAATCTCACTTTTCAAAAATACAGTTTTCTAATCGCGAACCAATCAGAGATTTTTTCACTTGAAGAACTAAACATAAAAAATAAAAATAAAAAACTTGAAAACAAAAATATTAGGGTTGTAAATCCTGAAATTGAAAGATCACTTTTACTTTCATTTTATTGTAATTTTCAGAATATCATTTTCCATTTTCGGATTATTTAGCTTCCTTATATTAGCTTAATTTTATCACAATTTGATTATAAAAAGAAGATATATCTTGTTTATTTAAAGCAAATATTCAGTACTTACTCAAAGTATTTTTTGGAATATTTGACTTTAAATTTTCGTGCAGCTTAAGATAATAAAATTCAGAAAATTGAATATTTGAAGTTATTAATTATTATTTCTATCTTCAGCATTTTGATCTGACATAGGTCTTAGTTGTCTCCACCAAAATCGTATCTGTCGGATCAGCATCTTCTAAAAAATAAAATTCTTCATCAATCAAGAATATCTTCAAATATTCTTGCCTTTATTAGGAGATTCATTCTCAGTCTTTATGAACACAAAATGTACTCTATAAATAGGTCTCTAAGGCTTTGAGAAAAAGTGAACTCTTAGATGCATAATTTGTGAGTGTATTGTAATATTTGTGAGAGTTCCTTCTTTGTATTCAAGATCATAGTATTCACGTGTTCTTGTGAAAAAATGAGTGTTTAGTATTTGTGGTGAGTTTATACCACGTTCATGAGTGAATACACTTTGTAATTTGAACACAACTTTTATAATCTTCGGGAGAGGATTTTTACAAGCCTTGTGTTGGGAGGATGCAAGCACTCGCTGGCCATTGAAGGGAGTTCAAGTGGTTGAGTGTTTCAATCAAGATTAGACTGGTGAAGAGAAGTACAATAAAGTTGCGGCGAATCTTAAGAGGGAGTCTTGTTTTGTATAAGTCAATATTTTGTACTTGTGATTCTTTATTAATTGATTTTATTCTCTGGGCGTGGCCCCAAGGAGTAGGTTATCTTAAAGGGTTTCTGAACCTTGTAAAAATTCGTTGTGTTCTTTAATTGTTTTTGCACTGTCTTTTTATTGTGTTCAATTTCTATCGTGACAAGTTTGGATTTTGTCCCGACAGAACAGACATCTGTTTAAACCTTTAATTACCATTCATCACTTTAATTAATTCACATGGTTTAATTAATTTGGTAATTACTAAAACTGGAATTTCATTTGGTATCAGAGTGGGTCACTCATTTCTGAGTGTGATCTTGGTTTATTCCGTTTGTTCTTGTCCTTGCAATGTCTTTTTTCATACAATGAGACTCCATAACTCGCCCCCCTTTACTCAATGATTCGAACTATCCATATTGGAAAGTTAGAATGAGAGCCTTCATCAAATCTCAAGATGAAAAGGCTTGGAGAGTTGTTTTGAGTGGTTGGACTCCTCCAGCAGAAAGCAATGATGTAACTAAGGCAAAATTTGAACTTGATTGGACTGATGCTAAAGATAAACTGTCCAGTTACAATAATAAAGCATTACATGCTATTTTTAATGGTGTAGGTGAAGGTTGCATTAAATTGATTTCTTCATGTGTTTCGGCGAAAGATGCTTGGAAAATCCTTCAAACTCAATTTGAAGGAACTGCTGATGTCAAGCGTTCTAGGCTTGTTATGCTCACAACAAAATTTAAAAATGAATGAAAATGAAACCCTCATTGAATTTTATGAGAAATTGTCAGATATTGCTAACGAATATTTTGCTATTGGGGAGAAACTTGAAGAGAATATTTTGGTTTGAAAAATTGTTAGAGTTCTCCCTGACAGGTTTCAAACTAAGCTAACTGCAATTGAAGAAGCAAAAGATCTGGATAAAATAAAAGTAGAAGAATTGATGGGTTCACTCCGAACTTTTGAACTAAACCAACAAATTAGACAAAAAGGTAAAACAGAAGAAATCAAGGAGAAATCTATTGCCTTGAAATCTTCTAGAGAAAAGAAGGAAAGTTCGGATGATGAGGATGATGAGATGGCTTTGTTAAAAAAAGATTTTCAAAAGTACATAAAGAAATTGGGAAACAAAAAGGCCATATCCAAAAACTCAAAAGGTAAGTTTTCTAATTCCTTTGAGACTAATAAAAAGGATATTCAGTGCAGGGAATGTGAAGGATTTGGACACATTCAATCTGAGTGTGCAAATACCTTAAAGAAAAAGAAAGTCATGACAACCACGTGGAGTGATGAAGACTTTGAACAGAGTGATGAGGAAGAAAACAGTGTTGCCTTAACCTCTGTTCACAAAGGTATGGTTTTTTCTTCAATTGATTACAAGGATGTGTTATGCCTTAATAATTTTGTTCAGAATAATGAGAATTCTGACATTGACTCTAATGATTCTAACATAGATGAGGGGTCATTGAAAGCGTCTTGTAAAATAATGTATGATCAATGACTGAAAGTTTGCTTTGAGAATCGACTAATGGCTAGTGATAATAAAAAATTTGTTGAAAAAATTGAAGAACTTAAGATGATTATTGCTTCCAAAAATGATGAAATTAATTCTTTGAGTAAAGAAATTGATTTATTTGCAAAAATGTGTCAAAATGCTTAATCCAAGATCTGGAATTTTGGATGATATTCTCTCTACAGAAAAAAAAAAGGTTGGTGATTACAGTGGATTAGGATTTGAATCCTCAAGAAAAACGGTTTTTGTAAAATCCATGAATTATCTGACTGTTGTGCCAACTAACCATTTTGCAGGAACAAGTAACTCTTCAGATACCATGAAGTTGTCATCTGTTCCAACAGATCTACAACTAAAGAAAATTTCTCCAAAAAGAAACATTGGACAATTTTGTACCATTTTGTCATTTTTGTGGGATGAAAGGACACATTAGACCTAATTGTTTTTCTCAGTTAAATTTGTTTAAAAAGAATTATGTTAAACACTTTAGTAGCATGAATAAATTCTTGACCAAAAGAAATTCAAAATAAAAAACAATATGGGTCAAGAAAGATAACTCTGTTTGCTTGGCTACATTTACCTGTCATAAAATGCATGCATCTAGTTCATGGTACTTTGATAGCGGTTGTTCAAGACATATGATAGGTAATGCCAACATACTCACCAACTTCAAATCCTTGAAGTGTGGAGTAGTAACATTCGAGGATGGAATGACAAGAAATATTTTAGGTAAAGGTACTCTAAACATTGAAGGGTTACCAAAACTGAAAAATGTGCTTCTTGTTGATGGGTGAAAGCCAACTTAATTAGCATAAGCCAAATTTGTGACCAAGGTTTTCTTGTTATTTTTTCGCATGATGAGTGTAGTGTTGTAAATCAAAGTGGTGACATTGTTCATAAAGGTTCTCGTTCTTTGGATAATTGTTACACACTCACACAAAAATTCACATGTCATGAGTCATCATCAAGTTTTAATAATACTGATTTGTGGCATGAAAAACTTGGACATATACATTTCAAAAACTTGAAAAAAGATTGCTAATGCAGGTCTCATCCGTGGTATACCCAAGCTGGGTAAAGAATCACTTGGTAAGTGTGAATCATGGCAATTGGGAAAACAGTTGAAAATTCCCATAAAGCACTATCTGATATTAATACTTCAAATGTGTTAGAATTATTGCATATGGATCTCATGTGTCCTATACAGGTTGAAAGTATTAATGGTAAGAGATGCATTTTTGTATGTGTGGATGATTTTTCTAGATTTACTTGGGTAGATTTCTTAAGAGAAAAATCAGATACATTTGAAGCTTTTCAAACTCTATGTACAAGACTAAGAGTTGAAAAAAAATTGTAACATTGGAAAGATTGTAAGAATACGAAGTGATCATGGTAAGGAGTTTAAAAATTCTGTTTATGATGAATATTGTAAATCTTTTGGAATTTTGCATGAATTTTCTACTCCCAAAACCACAGAACAAAATGGGGTAGTGGAACGGAAAAATCGTACTTTGCAGGAAATGACCAGAGTTATGCTAAATAGCAAAAAACTCACAAAGAATTGTGGGTTGAAGCAATTAACACTGCTTGTTACACAATTAAGCGTGTTTTTATGCGTCCAGGTAAAAATAAAACTCCATATGAAATCTGGAAAGGTAGAAAACCCAATGTCAATTATTTTCATGTATTTGGGTGTCTGTGTTATATCCTTAGAGATCGTGCTTATCTAGGGAAATTTGATACCAAAAGCGATGTGGGAGTTTTTCTTGGATATTCCATCAATAGTAGGGCTTATCGTGTTTATAACATGAGAACCCAAACTATTATGGAATCTGCTAATGTGGTTGTAGATGATCTAAAAGATTTTTCTGAGTATTCCCATGAGGAGGAAATTGACAGGTTCATTGATGTTCGACATCATAAAGAAATGGTAGATCTGACAGCACAACCTTCAGAGGCGACAACAACCATTGATGATGTATCAGACGCTGATTATGTCGAAACAACAATTGGACAAACAGAGAAGGAAAATCCAGTTATTTCTTCTGACTCCGTTAAAAAAGAACCATCAACCAGAGTAAAAAAGAATCACCCTTCTGATCTCATTTTGGGAAATCTTGAAGAGAGTATGGTCACTCAAAAGAGGTATGTAAACTTGGTTCAATTTGTTTGTTTTACTTCTACATTGGAACCAAAAAATGTGAAGGAAGCCTTAAATGAGGAATCATGGATCAATGCTATCCGAGAAGAGCTAGATCAATTCACAAGGAATGAGGTATGAATCCTTGTCCCTAGACCGAGTCATACTAATGTTATAGGTACAAAGTGGATATTTAAAAAGAAAACTAATGAATTTGGGACCATAATAAGAAATAAAGCTAGACTAGTTGTACAGGGGTACACTCAAGTTGAAGAAATTGATTTTGATGAGACATTTGCCCATGTTGCAAGACTTGAATCCATAAGAGTATTACTAGCTATTTCATGTGTTCTTGGTTTTAAATTGTTCCAAATGGATGTCAAATCTGCTTTTTTAAATGGATTTTTGAATGAAGAAGCTTATGTGGAACAACCCAAAGGGTTTGAGGATTCTTACTATCCTAATCATGTTTTTAAATTGCAAAAAGCTTTGTATGGGTTGAAACAAGCCCCACGGGCTTGGTATGAGAGACTAACTCATTTTTTTGTCTCAATGGGATACAAGAGAGGGGGAGTAGACAAAACACTTTTTCTAAAAAATGTTGATACAAATATTATGATAGCACAAATATATGTTGATGATATAGTGTTTGGCACTACAAGAATTTTGCCTAAATATTACATTAAAATATTACAAATTTTTAGAAGTGCTATTGTTATATTCTAGTAAATAAAAGACATGGACATGACATATTTTTATTTATAAAAGTACCTCTTTAGGCGGCAAATGAAACATTCATTAGGCGCCAAATGAAAATGACAAAAAAAAAAAGCAAATGAAAAAAAAATGCTTATCCCTAATCTATCAAATATGAATCCCTACCCTAATCACGCCTGCCAAAGCCGTGAAAGCCCAACCATCTGAAGCCTTCCATTCCAACCCAACCACCTGAATTTCTCTCACTGAATCCCTAAACCCACCCAGCCTTCATCTCACTCAACTCCCTCTGCGTACTCTCTGCGCTCTTCTTCTCTCACTCGTATGTTATATATATATATATTTATACATTTAATTTTTTTCTCATTTTGTTTCTTGATTCGACTCTCTACTCTCTCACGAGCAATTAACCATGTTGGAATTAATTAATCGTTTCTTAGATACTAGTGAACTTTAGTAGAAGGATGGTAAATGGAATGAGAAACTCGATTCAGTGTGGACAGCATGCTCATCCTTGAGTTCAAGTCTTGAATCTAATGCCTTTATCAAAGTTTCTTCACATTTTTTGCTAGAAGCAAAGTTTCTTTACATCCAAGGCAACTTTTGGTATAAAATTGTTTGAAGATTAATTCATATGTGTGTTTATAGTAAGGGAGCTTTTTCAAAGTTATTTTACCTTCATAATTTTTAATCACTTATTTGGTTTTTTTAATGGAGTGTTTTGCAGGAAGTGAAGGACATATGTTAGAGGAAGCAAAATCAATCAGTCTTTCTTTAAGTGCACTAGAGAAGTGCATTAATGCATTGGCAGAAAATAGTGCACATGTCCCAGTGCGTGATTCCTTTGGAGGTAAGAGTAAATGAATGCCAAATAAAAGAATTCATTTCTTGTCGTCAATATGTATTCAGTTTTGTCAAAATGGTTAGGTTATTGCTCAATCTTTTCTACTCGTGGTATTAACAGGCACGGCAAGAACTTCACTAATACTTACCCTTGGTCCTTCACTAGTACTATTATGTTTGGACAACGAGTGTGTTTCTAAGTCATCTCCATTTTTCTTTATAATTAGGGTCCACAGCTGGTCTAGCTGATTTAGTCTTCACTAGTGTATTTTTGCATTATTTTGAAAAGTGGAACGCAGTGATTGAAATGTGTTTTCTTAAGCTTTTTTGGTGCCAAAGCAGTCAATAGGGGTTTTCATGTGTTTTCTTAAGCTTTTTTGGTGCCAAAGCTTTTTTGTTTAAAAGTCTTTTTCTTTCTTTGCAGTGGCTGCTTCTGGTGGCTTTAATCACCGAAATGGTGGTGCTCAGAGGAGCTTTCTCAATGGCGATAGGCCTCTCTCTGTTAACTCCAATTCCAAGTCTTCTTCCTCTGTCAAATCCAAGCCTTTGTCTTCTTCTGGGGTTCGCCGCAGTAGCACCGGCTCAACGGGTGGCTCCACTGCAGCCACCAAGGACGATGCGGAGGTTGGTCTCTTCTCTTCTGTTTTTAATTGAAGAATATGATTGAGATCTTGGCTCTCCCATTTCATATGATTTTGCTTCTTGTTTGAGTAATAAAGAAAATGTGTATGCCTTTTTTTAACTTTTGGTGATGGGAGCTTTTAAACTTGCTTTGCAATTGGACACTGTGGTGTCTGTTTTAGTTTTTCATGATGTTAAGCAATAGAATTATTGGATTTGGAATTCTTAGTCAATATGCAATTGAGTCTTGTGAATTTAGATTTCTTTTGACCTGATGTAGATGCAGTTTCTAAATATGTTAACTTTATTTAAAATTATTACAGTAATAATGATGACAAGATTTTGATAACCTTTCTTCTCTTTCAAATGGATTTGCAATGAAGTCATGCAGTTATTCAATTGTATAACTACATATGGTATATACTATCTGGAATCACTTTCTAGTTGCAGAAAATCCTTGGCTTTTCATGGTTAGATTTGCAGGAAAATTAATCAATGGCCAAATTTTCCTAACAGAAAAAGAAAAAAGAAAGCCTGTAGTCTGATTCATGTTCATTGTTAGGATCATTTAAGGGTAATCATTCACACATAAAGTAATAATAAGGGTAATCATTCAATGTATAAATAACTAAATATAAATACATAATGATGTTGAGTAATTATTAATAATATCCACTCCTCATCCTCGAATAGTCACTGTAAGGATATATGAATATATAATATTCACGATAATATTATTGATCTGATCATTACACTGATAATATACCCTTTTTTTGATGATTATGAATGTAAACTGAATCATTCCCATTTTTTGATAGCGAATGCTGACTTTGTTGACTGTGTAGAGTTACAGTCAAAGGTACTCTGCTGCTATATATGATGTTTTTGGTTACAGTTGCCAACCATCTGCAGACAATATTTTCTGATGAAATTGAGAGAATAACCATAGAGGCCCAAAATCAGATTTCTTAATTTTTATATATACATACTATGTTTAATTTTTTTTGTTATTACTTTTGAACCTTTATTGTTTTAATTTTTTTTTGGATCCCCTGCTGCAGCAAGTCCAAAAACATGCCATTTTTTTTTTAATTTCTAGTGGTTTTTTTGCTCTAACATGTGTATTTAAATAATTTTAAGATGCTACAAAAGAATTTTTTCTAGAAAGTTGCATGAAACTCATTTTTGGCATACAATCTGAATTTTTTTAGTTATGCTGAATTTCAAGAAAGCTTGTCATATTCTTTTGATTTTTGAGTGGTTTATTTGATTTTTCTCTTTTTGACGTGCTATTCATTTTATGTTGGTACCCAGCCTTGCCAATTCCAAAAGATCTACTTTGTGCATTTGATTTCTTGTTCTTTTCTATTATTGGGTATATATTAATGTATTTATTATTGATGAAAATACCTCAAAGAACCATGTGTGTGTTGCTGCTTCTACTTTTTGAAATTATTAAAAACATGTATAATGTACACTTTGTGAGATGTTTAGATTTAGTTCTTTGTCTGTACCAGCTGTACTTGTTTTAATTTATAACTAGAAAATATTATTATATTTCATATTGAGCTTTTTCTTGATCTCACTTTTATTTATTCTTATAGTTTGAACTTGTGTAATTTATAACAAGAAATCATTATGCAGAAGCTTGTTGACTTGATTGGAATAACATCCATTATGGAGGTATACTACTTTTTACCCTTTCTTGATGTTATATAACTTCATTTCTTTGTCCTCTATTTTGTTGTAATGTATTCTTTTGTATATTGATGTAGTGGTAGTTTAGCTACCTTTTTCTTTTTTCTTATTTTTTTTGTTTTGATGCGATACTTGTGGTGGTTTTCACCACTCACTGTATTGTAATATTCATTTATTAATACTAGTTTTGTTTAAAAAAAAAAAAGGTTTTTCCTAGCTTCTTTAAAAACAAAGATTCAATTTTGCTGCTTCTTTCAAATTGGCATCTCTTGGTATTTTAATACGAAATATAATAGCATATCTGCCTTTTGTGTATATTTAGAATTTTATTGTGAGTAAGCTCCTTTTAATATTGTTTCTTTTTTGTAATTGTTACCCATTTTCATTTTGTACGCCCTGATTTTCCAACGGGCTATTAGCGAGCTGAGATATGGCCTAAATTATATCAGCCACGTGGATCCCCCATGACCGGAGCTGTTGTCGTCAGGTCCTACCCCGTTAGCTCGAGGTATCCAAAGGTTCGCCAAGATTACTTAAGGACTAAGTCTGGACTCTGAAGGCTGCAGGTCGAGGGAAGCGTCCAGCTCGTGGTGCGAGCTAGAGTTGGAGGCTGTGACCTTTTATAAAGTCAACCACGCAAGGTAAACGTGCATATATCAGACATCACGTGTCTGATATATCCCTGACTTCTCGGACACGCAGCATGAACGTGCGTATTCAGGCGCCCACGACTGGGTTGGGCCGTGCGGCCCATTATCCCCCTTACCTATTGATTAGACCACACTTCATGTGTCAGATTTTAGGAATTAATCATGAATGTCACAGAAGTGACATGATAGGTAAGAAGGTCACAGGATGACTTTCTTACCAACTCCCAGGTGCCCTCTCCTATAAATATGGAGACCCTGGGAGTTGCAAAGGGTTGGATTCTATTGTGTAAGGAAATACCCTGTAAAAGAATACCAAGCATATAGCAATAATACTGGCTGGTGGAGTAGAAGGATTTTAACCTTTGAACCACCTAAAAAACGTAATTGTGTCACTAGTCCATTTACAAAGATCATTCATCTATTTCGGTTCATCATTACTAAGCACTAATCCCTTCCTCTTATTTTCTTAATTACCTGTTGGCGAAGAACCGCGTCAACAGTTTGGTGCTTTCATTGAGAGCTAGTTAGATTGGTGCTATCGCAAACATCCAACTATGGTGACCACTCGATCAAGACACGGTAACGAGGTGGAACAACATGACGGGCAGGAGGCTCATCATGCCGCCATGTCCGATGAGCAAATTCCTGAGGTCCAACAGCGGCCGGGCAAAAAGCCGGTGGGCCAAGATGACACTGGAAGTTCGGCGCCCCGGCCACCTAATCCAAACCCAGATTTTTACACTGCGGTAGAAATGGAAAACGCTCAGCTGAGGAGCCAACTAGCGAAAGCTAGTCAGCAGATTAAGGAGGTGTTGGCCCGACTACCCCCTCTTACAACCGACGCTAACGTCGGAAAGAGGCAAGGCGAGACTCATAAGTCCCGCCGGGGTAATCGGTCCAGGCCTAGCCGCTCAGACAAACCTTCGACATCCAACTCCATCCCCTCATCACACCGTCGAGAGGCAAACTTCGAAGGAATGCCTAGAGCTGAGCAACAGTATAGCCGCTCGGTCCGAACTTCAACTCCCAGTTCACAGCCAGCCTCGAGCGCGCCCAGGAAGGCTCGACGGAATTCTAGAAGGAGATCTGGGGAGGGCTCACAACACCAGCCCGTCCCCACCAGCCGTCCTGCGCCTCGTCCAGATCGCCAGGCGCGGGACCCGCAGGTTGGCAGGGCTGAAAGGCCCCCACCTAACTTGATCCACCCTGATGGAACCAGGATTGCATCTCCGGTCAGGCATCCTCCGTCTCCAATAAGATATCTGTCTCCTCCTCGGCCCATCCGAGATATTCCAGCCTATGGAAACAGCAGGAGAAACCCGCCGTCCGCAGGACCTTCCCGACGTAGCAGGGCGTCGAGAGAGAGCCCGGATCCTCACCCCCAAAGGCGGACTCCGAGCTTTTCTAACGGGAGCTATTGGACTGGCAGTCGCCGGAGTGACCTTTCTGGCGAAGACCTGCGTCAACGTTTAAGCTCGGCACAAAGTCCTCAAACCACCCAGGGGGCGACCTGCGAGATCGCCTAAACTCTCATAGGGGGGAACCAGTAGGAGGTGGCAGCCATGCTCGCTCAGGGGGAGACCTGTCCGAGGTGCGTAATGGTGGGAACGCCCCAAATAACCTATCTCAAGATAGGAAGGGCAATAACCCACCAAACGTATACAATGGATCTGGAGCTATCGAGCAGCCCCAGAATAACCAAGGAAATCAGGACAAAACCCTTGACCGCCTGGCTCAAATGGAGGAGCTAATGAGGAAGCTCCTGTCGGAGAAAGAGAAAGATGAGTATGATTCGGGGGACGAGCTTGAACTCTTCGCCCCCAGCATAGCAGCAATGACTTACCTACCCGGTTTCCGTATGCCGCACCTGTCCAAATTCAACGGAGATGGAGACCCGTCGGATCATCTGGGGATGTTCAACACCCTGATGATGGCCCAAAACATTGGTCCTAAGCTGAGGTGTCTGATATTTCCCTCCACACTGACTGGACCAGCCAAGAAGTGGTTCAAACAAAGCAAGAAACAATCAATCAGCTCCTGGAAAACTTTCTCTGCTGACTTCAAAAGGGCATTCTGAGCCTCCCAGGCTGCCCGCGTCAAGGCCGACTCTCTGGCTAACGTGAGGCAGCAGCTCGACGAGCCTTTGAAGGCTTACCTGAGCAGGTTCGCGAACGTCGCTGCTCGGGCCAGAGACGCAGATGACAGCTCCAAGCTCATGGCCTTGAGGACTGGAATCCTCGTCGGAGGGGGAATCTGGAAAGAAATACAAATGAAGGGAGTTAGCTCAGTGAACGAGTTCCTAAATAGGGCCCAGGAATGGATCAACTTGGAGGAGGCCCAAGTCTCAGCTACAGGAACCAGCCAGGTCCCTGAGCAGCCCGCTGGAGTAGGAATGGAGGTCGTGACTGTGACCCAGAATGTTACACAGAATAACCAGTTCGGCGGAGGCAAAAGAAAGGGGAACGGCGAGGGCAGCCAGCACGACCCAAAGAAGAATAAGTCCGTAGACAAATTTAAGTCGGTCTACGCAAATTATACAGAGCTCACCCACTCTAGGGAAAACATCTTCCTAGTGAACTCTGCTCGCCTCCCCTGGAAGAAGCCGGAGCCGTTAAAGCACCAGAAGGGGAAGAGAGACACCTCCAAGTTTTGTCGTTTTCACAACGACGTTGGCCACAATACTGATGATTGTAGGCATTTGAAGGATGAGATCGAAACTCTCATCAGAGCTGGCCCCTTGGCTTAGTACGTGTGGAATAGGGTTCCAGCAAGCCGACCTGCTCCGGAATCCCCGATCAGCCAGCCCGGGTCTCGGGTGGATCAAGACGTCCCTCCTCCAGTGATAGGAGGAGAGATATCCATAATCTCGGGAGGTCTGCATTTAGCTGGCACGAGCAGGGGTGCCCAAAATAGGTACATAAACGAACTCAAGGCGCATAACGGGGTAGAGTTCGTCCCAGAGCAGCGTCTGCCAAAGCAACAGCGATTGGAGAAGCAACCAATCATTTTTACAGAAGAAGATGCTGGCCATGTCCAGTTCCCTCATAACGACCCTCTGGTCATAGCAGTGCAGCTCGCTAATCGGAGGGTTAGGAGGGTGCTGATCGATAATGGGAGCTCGGTAAACCTTCTATTCTGGTCCATGCTAGAGAAGATGGGTTTAACTGTCGCCGAGCTAAAGGCGACCTCCATAATGTTGTATGTTTTTTCGGGAGAAGGATCAGCGGCCATAGGGACGATCGAGCTGGTGATCACCCTAGGAGAAGGACCTCGAACAGTCTCCAAACTCCTCGAGTTTGTGGTCATCAACTGCTTTGCTGCATACAATGCTATTTTGGGTCGACCCACACTCATAGCTTTTGAGGCCATCACCTCCGTTCGCCACCTCACGCTAAAATTCCCTTCTTCCACGGGGATATGCATGGTCCGTGGTGATCAGCTCACTGCCAGGGAATGCTACAGCATTTCCATGAGGGGAAAATCGAAACCTGGGTAGCTAGCAATGGCCATCCAAGGTGGAGGAGAGGAATCTCTGGAACCTTTAGCTGATCCTGAGATTGAAAAATCTCAGAGTGCCGAAGGGGATAATATCGTCTTAAGTGAGGATATTGACCCCCAAATAGGCGAGGATAAGTCTGAGCTCCAGGCCATTGAAGAGCTCGAGGAAGTAAGCATCGATCCACAAAACCCTTCACGGATGGTCAAGCTCGGGAAAAGCCTCTGTAACAAGAGGAAAGCGGAGCTGATTAAGTTTCTGCAGGATAACCTGGATGTGTTTGCGTGGTCACATGAGGACATGGTGGGAATCAGTCCAAATGTCATCATGCACACCCTTCATCTGGACAAGAGTGTTCCTGCGAAGTCCCAGAAGCAGAGGTGCCTGGGAACAACCCGGTCTGAGGCCTTAGAGGAAGAAGTAGCCTGGCTCAAGAAATGCGGCTTTATCCATGAAGCCAAGTTTCCGATTTGGGTCGCCAACCCCGTGCTGGTCTCGAAGCCCAATAGGAAGTGGCGGACCTGCATCGACTTCTTCGACCTGAATAAAGCCTGCCCCAAAGATTATTTTCCCTTGCCAAGGATTGACCAATTGGTGGATGCCACAGCGGGGCATGAGCTTATGTCCTTTATGGACGCGTACTCAGGCTACAACCAAATCGCCATGAATCCGGCGGACCAGGAGCACACCAGCTTCATGACCCCGACTAACGTCTATTGTTACAAGGTCATGCCATTCAGGCTGAAGAACGCCGGTGCTACATACCAGAGGTTAGTAAATAGAATGTTCGCCAACCACATCAGGAAGAACATGGAAGTGTACGTTGATGACATGCTGGTCAAGTCGAAGACTGACGATAACCATGTTTTCGACCTGGAGGAATGCTTCAAGATACTACAGGAGTATGGCATGAGGCTGAATCCACAGAAGTGCACTTTTGGGGTCGCATCTGGAAAATTCCTGGGTTTCATCGTCAATACCTGAGGAATCAAGGCAAACCCCGACAAGATCAGGTCATTACTCAAGCTTCCCTCACCCAGGTCGCGCAAAGATGTCCAAGGCCTGACAGGAAGGGTGGCAGCCCTCAATTGGTTTATTTCAAAATCCACCGATAAGTGCCTGCCATTCTACAACCTGCTCCAAGGAAATAAGAAGTTCGAATGGACAGAAGAGTGCGAAAGTGATTTCCTCGACCTGAAGGCACATCTGGCCGAGCCTCCCTTATTATCCAAACCAAAGGCAGGAGAGCCCCTTTTTCTCTACCTAGTTGTCACAGAGGATGCAGCTAGTGCCGTATTGGTCCGAGAAGAAGACCGGGTTCAGAAACCTATCTATTACATCAGTAAAAGACTCCTCGGAGCTGAATCCCGATACCTGTTGATGGAAAAATTGGCATTCTGCCTTATCACGGCCTCCCGTAAGCTCAGGCCGTACTTCCAGTCCCACTCAATACACGTCATAACCGATCAACCTTTAAGGCAGGTTTTGCAAAAACCTAAAGCATCAGGATGCCTTTTAAAGTGGGCTATCGAACTCAGTCAGTTCGAGATTTTGTACACCCCACGAACTGCTATAAAAAGTCAGGCCCTGGCCGATTTTTTAGCAGAGTTCACAGGATTCCGGGAGGATCCTGTAGAAGACTCACACTAGGTCACCTCGGCCTAGACGACGTGGAAGATTTTCGTGGATGGCTCATCCAATGAGAACAGCTCCGGGGCTGGAATCATTCTGATATCCCCCGAGGGACATAGATTCCACTCGGTGCTGAGATTCAGATTCAAGGCCTCCAACAACGAGGCCGAATACGAAGCTTTGCTGGCTGGGCTGAGAATAGCCGAGGAGCTGAAGGCGAGCTCCGTCCAGTGCTTCAGTGACTCCCAGCTCGTGGTAAACCAGGTTCTGGGCGAATATCAAGCACGAGGACCCAAGATGGCTGCCTACCTGGCAAAAATAAAAGTTGAGTTGTCCGCGTTTGGGCAAGGCTCAATCGAGCAGATACCTCGGGAACAGAACGCTAACGCAGATGCTCTTGCCAAGGTCGCCACCTCCGGGGAGACGGAGGCTTTGGGGTTAGTGCTGGTAGAATTCTTGGAGAAACCAAGTATAGAAGAAGTCAGGGCGGAGGTCGAGATGATCGATGCCAGGCCGACCTGGATGACTCCCATTCTTGAATATCTCACCGAGGGGAAGCTACCTGAAGGGTGTAATGATGCGCGGTGGGTACTGTACCAGGCCCCAAGGTATACGGTGGTAGACGGGGTGCTATACCGGCGTGGGCACTCCCTACCTCTCCTACGATGTGTTTTTCCAAGCGAAGCAAAGGCCATCCTGCAGGAAGTGCATGAGGGCTTTTGCGGGGATCACACTGGGGGGCAAAGCTTGGCCATAAAGGTCTTAAGGCAAGGGTATTACTGGCCCACTTTGTCCAAGGACTCGATCTTGTATGTCAAGAAATGTGACAAGTGCCAGCGGTTCGCCACAGTTGCCCGAGCTCCCCCAGTCGAGCTGAAGATGATCTCTTCCCCGTGGCCATTTGCGGTCTGGGGAATCGACTTGGTTGATGCCCTCCCTACTGGAAAGGGTGGGGTCCGATACGCTGTGGTGGCCATCGACTACTTCACGAAGTGGGCTGAGGCAGAACCTTTGGCAACAATAACTTCCAAAAAAGTCCTCGACTTCGTGGTTAAGAGCATTATCTGCCGATTCGGGCTGCCCAAGAAAATCGTTTCTGACAATGGGACTCAGATCGACAGTGACCAATTCACCAAATTTTGCGAAAGGTACAGGATCGTGAAAAGCTTCTCATTCGTGGCCTATCCTCAGGTAAATGGCCAGGTTGAGGCTGTCAATAAGACCCTAAAGGCGAGCCTCAAGAAGAGACTAGATGAAGCCAAGGGGGTCTGGCCCGAACAGCTCCCCCAGGTTCTGTGGGCATACCGGACCTCGCATCGGACTCCTACGGGTCATACTCCTTTCTCCCTGGCTTTTGGGAGTGAGGCAGTCCTCCATGTGGAGATTAAGGTACCTTCGCATTGAGTCCAGGCATATGACCAGGACCGCAACCACGAGCTACTTTGCGCTTCCCTTGACTTGGTTGATGAAAGACGAGAAGATTCGCAACTCCAGCTCGCACATTACCAGCAAAAAATCACTTGTTATTTCAACTCAAAAGTCAAAAAGCGCACCTTTAGCATTGGCGACCTGGTCCTCAGGAGGGTTTTCTTAGCCGGTAAGGATCCCAAAGATGGAGTATTGGGACCGAACTGGGAAGGGCCATATCAAATCATCGAGGTCATTAAAGAAGGAACTTACAAATTAGCTCGGCTCGATGGAGGGGCAGTCCCACGAACTTGGAACGCCATCCATTTAAAGAGATATTATCAATGATTCCCTTGTAAGGCCTAAAAGGCCATTTTTTATGTATTAAGTAATGAGAATTAAATTTTCGTTTATGATTGTACATATTTGCAAGTGTAATCTAAAGTAACCACGAAAGACCCTTTCCTAGTTACTTGGGGGGCATATGGTGCCTGGATATAACCAGGTCGCCTTAAAGACTTAGAAGTTAATTCAAATCGATTAATCGTTGTTTTTCTTAAAAAACGCGAGATATTGATAAAGGATTAACGCGAACTAAGCTCTACCCTGGATATAACCAGGTTCTAAAACTTAGAAGTTAATTTAAATCGATTGATCGTTGTTTTTCTTAAAGAGCACGAGATATTGATAAAAATTGACGCGAACTAAGTTTTCAAACTAAGTTCCTGGACATAACCAGGTCATAAAACTTAGAAGTTAATTTAAATCGATTGATCGTTGTTTTTCTTAAAGAGCACGAGATATTGATAAAAATTGACGCGAACTAAGTTTTCAAACTAAGTTCCTGGACATAACCAGGTCATAAAACTTAGAAGTTAATTTAAATCGATTTATCATTGTTTTTCTTAAAGAGCACGAGATATTGATAAAAATTAACGCGAACTAAGTTTTAAAACTAAGGTCCTGGACATAACCAGGTCATAAAACTTAGACGTTAATTTAAATTGATTAATCGGTGTTTTTCTTAAAAAGCACAGGATATTAGTAAAAAATTAACACGAATTAAGTTTTTCAAAGTAGTGACTAAAATGCGTAGAGGCAAAGGGAAATAAACCAATTAAAAGAAAAAATTGATAAAACCAATTCTCTCGAGGTGGAAAAACCTCATGCAAAGTTACACACAAAAAAATAATAATAATAAAGGACTGGGTGCGAAAAAGAAAGGCCCTAGGCTCTATCGGGCTGCCTCGTGGAGGTCGCTGTCTCGCCCTCCTGCTTGGTTGTGACGGATGCCTCCCTGGTTTCAGAAGGTGCCTCTTGCTGGAGGTAGGCTTTGAATCCTTCACGAAGGGCCTCCCAGTCCGCTCCTAAGAAGGAGAAGACGCCGTCTGAGTTGAAGACCCAGCAATGATAGAGCATGTCCTCCATGGCGGTGCTGGAAGCTGCTTTCTCCGTTTCCAGGGCGACCTTAGCGTCCTCGGCCCCAGTCTTCACCGAATCTCTCTCAGCCAGCGCTGCGGCAAGGGCGGCCTCAGTCTCTTGAAGTTTAGGACAGACTACCTCCAACTTAGCTCGCGCAGCCGCCAGGGCATCCGTGGCTTCTTTTTTCCTTCTGTTGGGCCATCTGCAAGGTGGCCAGGGAAGTTTGATGGGCGGCCAAAACCGCCTGATACTCGCCCCTCATATCCTCGAGTTGGGTCCTGCACCTGGCTATGCTCCGGTGAAGGGCCAAGACGCTCTGCAAAAACAGAGGCAACTGCCTTAAGAAAAAAAAAGAGAGGAAAAACAGGGCAAGGCATGATAATAAAAAATAAGGGTAAAGTCAGCTTACCGTTAGGGCCATGCCCAATGAAGATTCCATTACGCCCATCGGGCTCCTTGTTTCGATGGCCCCCAGCTCCCTCTCAGTGAAGTGGTTGATGGCGTAGCTCGCCGTCTCATACACCGTCCCCTGAAAGACGCCTGGAATCTTCTCCAGGGCCTGGGGGTCCTCCGGGATACACACCACAGGGTCCGCGGTTGCCGAGGCCCCAAGCTCCGCCCCTGTGTCTCGAGCAGGAGACTGAGCTCGTGGAGGGGGCGGGGGCATCTTCTCCACTGGCGGAGGTACCTTGGCCTGGGCAACAGGGCTCTGATCCTTCCCTTTGGCGGGGGAGTTGGATGTTGCCTCGATGGCCTTCTTGGTCATCCGGAGCTTCTTTACCATGGGCCCGGAGGCCCCAGCGGAGGAGTTCCCTCCAGTGAACTTAGCTCGCAGGTTTCTGAGCTGAGACATCTCTTCTATCAAAACAAAGATATTGTTAGTACACAAGTTAGCAGTCGTGCAAAAACAAGAACAAGGGGAAAAGCGAAACTCAAGTATATACATATTTACTAAAAGGAATCCTACCCCTCGAGCTAGAAGAGGAATCTATGGTCACGACCATCTGCCCCGGAGCTTCTGCGGGGGAATCTAAGACAATTACTTCTCGAGCTGGTGCGGGTTCTGGATTCGAGGCTGGCTCAGGACTAGACTCTTCTACGTATTTCCTAAGACCCAGAGCTATGACACCCTCCTGGAGTGATGGCCATGACCGAAGGTTGGTCCCATACTCTTCGAATAGGACCGACCTAAAGGCTAGGGTGTTGTCTATAACTATGGTACCCCTAGGGCGGCTAATTTTGTAATCCAGCACGAGCCGGTCGACATAATGGAGCAGGGTTACATCAAAGTTTGGATCACTTCGATGGCGTTGGACGAGCAGTTTGGGATTGAACCTAGCTAGCCGAGGGTCTGCAGTGGCCCTATCTAAGTTCCTAAACATGTATGGGTTACCTTGGCTGGAGGGACCTGCAGCTGCTCCGGACCAGATCCTCTCCTCGTCCGCCCTTTGGGCTACCTCCAGCGCCCGCTTCCTCGTCCTCACGAGGGGCACCTCGTCCTCCTCGTCCTCATCCCCCGCGACCTCCTCCTCGGGGATGGCCCTCATCTCGCGAGCTGGGGGAGGCACCCGGGGTCTCCTCAGATTCAAAGTCTGGCCTGGGGAGATCAGCTTGCAGGCCAGCATCGTCTCGTCTGTCATGAGCTGGCGATAGTCCTTTTCACTGGGGGGCAAGCCCGCCAGTGTCTCGTACTGGCTCCCGAGGATCACAGACTTTTCTGTCCTCGCGAAGATAGCTGTAGAATTATTCTAAGTTAGAAATGGATACAGGGGGGAGCTAATCGATACTTAACTTACGAGCTAAGGATGAAAGGTACTTACGAGGACGGTTGAAGTAGTGCAAGTCGTAGTTGCGAAACCCCTTGGACATAAAGAACTGGTCTTTGAAGTCGTTGGGGTGGCTGGGCAGCTCGATGACCGCAGCCGTATTTGGAAACCGGGTCAAGTAATAGAACCCGTCGCCTCGCCCCCGCTGCTCCGGGCTGGCCTTGAGGCAGAAGAAATATAAGATATCTGCCAGAGTGGGGACCTCCCACTCCTGTTTCAAGAACAGATATCTCAACCCCGCCAACAAACGATAGGAGTTGGGGGGGTGCTGAAAAGGAGCCAACCTCACGTAGTTGAGGAAGTCGGCGAAGTATTGATCCAGCGGGATGAAGGCCCCAGCCTTGAAGTGCTCGTCACTCCAGGCTGCGAACTCCTCGTCGAGCGGCGCGCAGCTCCTCTCACCTTCTACGGGAGGTCGGGTGATCAGGGCGCCCCTCCCCAGTTCGATGTTGTGGGAAAGGAATATCTTATTCACTTTCCCCTAGTTAGTGATCTTCGAGATGATCCTCTCGGCATCGAAGAAAGCGTCGGGTGCCACCTCGAGCTCCTGCTCCACGGCCGACCCGAAGACAGGAATGGGGGAGTCTGTCATCACTTCTTTTCCCTTGGATTGTTGGGAAGACGAGCTGCCTGCGATCCTCTTAGAAGCGTTCTTCTTGGGTCCCATCTGGTCGCCTAGCGAACAAAAGAAGAAATTTTCAGAAAAGGCGACCTAAGCATAAGGGAGAATCAGAAAAAAGTGTTTCCTTTGCACGAGCTGAGGTAATCTTAGCTCGTGGAGAGTGAGATCACGCGGTTCTATGAACACGCGCCTATGCTCCCAACAGATCCCTGATTACTCAGAATTCGTGTGTCAGGAGGGTCAGGATAGAAATTTACCTTGGAGGGAAAGTTTCAGTAGGCAAGAGATGCAAAACCATCTGTGAGGCGTGTCCCCTAAGCTACCCGGTTTTGCATCCAAAAGTACTGGATATTTTAAACAACCATGCCGAAAATCCTACCCAGAAAATTTCCCCAGAAAATGCATCCTATAAACCATGCTCCTAAATGGTTCTCTACTACAAGCGATACCCTAACCTAAAGGCTTTCTCCCTTCATGCCCACAAAAAACCAACAAAACCTTGCATGCAACTACAGTAAATATTTACCTAGGCTACAGTGAAAAATAATTTCAAAACATGCACAGTCAGGGGACTTACGGAGTATTCTGGTTGAGAAGAGGATGAAGGGATCGTCTGTGTTGGGGCTTCGTCGGAGTAGTTGATTCCAAAGCTTCAAGGGGGCCCTTACACCTGAACTTCTTGAGTGCTGGGAATGGCGGCCGAAAAGAAGAGGGTTTTTCTTTTGAAGATGAAGAAGAGAGAAGAAGAAGGAAAATTATGAAAAATTTCAAATGAACGGGTGGCCCATTCATAAGGTGGCCACCCCTTTTATATACGTGAAGGGCCATGTGAGGAGGGCTGTTGGATTGCCCTGATGTGGGATCCAAGGCTCTCCACTCGAAAGACGAAACGACGGCTGAGTATAGGCTAGGCCATTTAATGCGGTTCTCGGAAGACGTACCGTCACCAACCACGATGTTCCACGTATTCGGCGCCTGCGTAAAATGTGGAATATGAAGAGTTTGCGGGGAAGCCTAAAAGCCCCTACTGTGGCCCTACACGACGTCGTGTACCACGAGCAGGGGCTTGGGGGGCAAATGTACGCCCTGATTTTCCAACGGGCTATTAGCGAGCTGAGATACGACCTAAATTATATCAGCCACGTGGATCCCCCATGACCGGAGCTGTTGTCGTCAGGTCCTACCCTGTTAGCTCGAGGTATCCAAAGGTTCACCAAGATTACTTAAGGACTGAGTCTAGACTCTGAAGGCCGCAGGTCGAGGGAAGCGTCCAGCTCGTGGTGCGAGCTAGAGTTGGAGGCTGTGACCTTTTATAAAGTCAACCACACAAGGTAAACATGCATATATCAGACATCACGTGTCTGATATATCCCTGACTTCTCGGACACGCAGCATGAACGTGCGTATTCAGGCGCCCACGACTGGGTTGGGCCGTGCGGCCCATTATCCCTTATTGATTATACCACACTTCATGTGTCAGGTTTTAGGAATTAATCATGAATATCACAGAAGTGACATGATAGGTAAGAAGGTCACGGGATGACTTTCTTACCAACTCCCAGGTGCCCTCTCCTATAAATATGGAGACCCTGGGAGTTGCAAAGGGTTGGATTCTATTGTGTAAGGAAATACCTTGTAAAAGAATACCAAGCATATAACAATAATACTGGCTGGTGGAGTAGAATGATTTTAACCTTTGAACCACCTAAAAAACGTAATTGTGTCACTAGTCCATTTACAAAGATCATTCATCTATTTCAGTTCATCATTACTAAGAACTAATCCCTTCCTCTTATTTTCTTAATTACCTGTTGGAGAAGAACCGCGTCAACACATTTCATAATGGATCATTTTGATAGTAAGAGTTGAATTAATTTATAGTGTTATGCTCTAGCTTTCCTGTTAGAATTAATTTAATTTTTCTACTATAGCTTCGTTGGAAGATTGTGCCATCATGCCTTGGAGGAATCATGCCCAAGAATGACACAATACATATATATATTGTATGGTATGTTGTAGATCTCTCATTGTTGACCTTTTGGCTTTTCATTTTTTTGGCAAGATCTTTTTTTATTTATTCTAAAAAAAATTCTATGGGTATTTTTTTTCCTTGCCAATGTTGTATTTGTGTTGTTATATTATTATGTATGCATATTTATGTGTTGGCTATTTGATTTTGCTATGTCAGATTCTTACTAAGGTTATTATTATTGGTATTTAATTTGGACTAAATAGTTTATTGGACTAAGTAATTTATTGATTATTTTTCCTTCACTACAAGAGAAATGTAGCACAAGTTTAAGGCTCTCACTCATTAAATCTATTCTTCATATATTCTTTCCAATATCCATGGCTTTTTTGGCAAGTAAATCTGGGTCTTTATTTCTCTAATGTTAGACTATTTTTGTAATTTTGTTGTATATTAGATCCATGAAGCTCACATAGGATTCATCACTAATTTTCTAAAGTTGCATATATGAGATCTATAAAGACTACTATCTGCATGCATTGAGTATAAGTAATATTGTAGATCCTATATTATCCAAAAGAAAGATTGTTACCCTATCCTGAAATAACACTGATAATAATAAACATCTTTGTTTCTCTCACTCTTTGATACATTTTTTTTATTGCGGGTTATCTATTCTGGGGACTTATTATTGAAATAAAAGAAAGTTAATGGCTCTCACTATATTATTTTAATATATTCACACACACCCCTATATATACATATATAGATGTATGTATATTAATTGGGTTTTGTCTTACTGCTAGGATGGTATCGAGAATGACCCAACTCATTGTGGAATATATGCTCCCAATAAATAGATGTATGTATATTAACTGGGTGATTGGTATTTATTGGTTATATGCTCCCAATATTATCTAAAGTCATTACCAGTTTCAATGTCTTTGATTGGGTATAAGACTTTTGGTTTGTGTATGTGTAACTATAAGAGGAACAAGAAAAGAGAACGGGACTGCATTTTTAATGTCATTGATGGGGGATTTTTCTATAGATTTGGAGCTTGACTAGGATTTGATTTGTGAATTTGTCTTGCAGATATTGGATCACAGAATCTGTATTTTCAAGGGGAATAATGATACATAATAAAATGAGGAACCACAAATGACCCAATGTTCACCGAAGGCATCTATGATTGTGATTGGTTTTGATCAAGGAATATACTAATAATATGGAGCAATATTCATGGTTTACTTTTTTGTGTATCTTGCTATGTTTTTCATTTTTGAAGTAAAAGATGTTCAAGATTATAGAACTTTATTATGTATGCTTTCAAACTTAAGTTAGAACTAAGGTTTGAATTAGTTCTTGTTTAATGTAATACTTATGGTTTATCAATCTATTTAATATTACATTTTGTGATTAATTTTGATATATTTTTTTATCCAAATACGACAATAAAAACCTTTTAATTAAAAGAAAAACTTATAATTATCCTTACACAACATAATTAAAAATCTATTATCTTTGGTATTTATGGATGCTTTGGATACATATTATAAGTGTAACAAAATGTTATGATTTATATAATATAACAAACTAAAAACGCTATCAAAATAATCAATTATAGCAGTTGAAAAGTGTTATGCAAATTTTTTAAAATTAAGCTTCAAATTTATAACCAATTACTCTAACTAAATGTTATTATTTTAATACGATAACAACTAAAAATGTGTTATTGAATACTTTAAGATAACATCGAAAATAACATTAAAAAACTGTTATAGAAAAGACGGGACTTTTAATAACAGGGGCTATGTTAGCGTTTTGAGAAGTATTATGAATACTTCCGGTTAACAGTTTTTAAGTGTTATGAATACTAATTTTTCTTGTAGTGTGGTTATACTAATGATTCTCTAGTGCAGGAATTAACAAATGCAGGACGAGTTTAAGATGAGCATGGTAGGAGAACTCAATTTTTTCTTAGGACTCCAAGTGAAGCAGTCAGGCGAGGGAATTTTCATTTCACAAAGCAAGTATGCCATAAATTTAGTGAAGATATTTGGACTCGATACATCGAAACTTGCTAAAACTCCCATGGGAACTACCATCAAACTATCTAAAGATGAGAATGGAAAGAAAGTTGATCCAACTCTTTACAGGAGTATGATTGTGAGTCTGCTATACTTAACTGCTAGTCACCCTGACATCAATTATAGTGTTGGAGTGTGTGCTCCTTTCCAAGGGAACCCCATGGAGTCTCATGTGACTGTTGTAAAAAGAATTATTCGTTACATCAATAATACTCTTGATTTAGGCATTTGGTACTCCAAAGAAACAAATTCTAACATTGTGTGTTATAGTGATGCATATTGGGCAGGAAACACTGATGATTGCAAAAGTACAAGTGGTGGTTGTTTTTACTTAGGAAACAATTTGGTCTCCTATCATAGTAAAAAATAAAACTCCATCTCCTTGTCAACAGCTGAAGTTGAGTACATTGCTGCTGGAAGCTGTTGTACTCAACTTTTGTGGATGAAACAAATGTTGGCAGACTATGGGTTTGATATTAAAACTTTAACCATTTTTTGTGATAATACAAGTGCTATCAATATCTCCAAAAATCCTGTTCAGCACTTTCGCACCAAACATATTGACATTCGTCATCATTTTATTAGGGAACTTGTTGAAAACAAAACATTGATTTTAGAATATGTTGAGACTAACAAACAAATTGCAGATATTTTTACTAAAGCTTTAGACATGGCCAGATTTGATTCCCTTAGGAAATCCTTGGAGGTTTGTTTTATTTGAAATTGCCAATAAATTGATTGTCTTTCCTTGCATATGTGTTTGTGTAAATCTCTTGTCCTGTTTGGAAGAAATTTGATGAGCATATTTTCTAAATTTTAGAAAATGAACATTATAATTCTTATACTTTGTGAGGAATAAAATCCATATTTGAAAAATTATAGACCATCCAATTTATATTTGATCAAATCAATATGTTTGTTTTTGTATGAGCATTCCTTAATCCAATTTCTTTTTCTGGCTCCATTTTGGAAGCTATACTGATGTGTGAAAGCCGACACTGAGTAAGTTGGTACCAGGTAATTAACAATTATATTGGAGGATACTCTACCAGTGTAAAGGGCTACCATCAGTATAAGAGTTATAGTCTCCATTATGGTTACAATTTGAAAAAAAAGGCTACAATTGCCACATATGGGCAATGACCCTAGCTTGAAAAGGCCAAAAAGAAATGCCAAATTGATTACACCCGCACACACATATGTCTGTTGACTAAACTGTGTAAAATTGTTGTCAGACTCATACATATAATGAATTTATTAAAATATGTTTTGTGATTGGTATATTTTTTCGAATTATGGTCACTTAGTATTTGAATTATAACTCATTTCTTAATTTGTGAAAAATATGGTTATCTTGTTTCTCTTGAACAGGACAAAGCATTTACATGGACACAAATGGTATGGCAATTTACTTTTTATTTTTGGCAATTTTTTTTAAAAAATAAAATAAATAATAATGCTAAAATAAAATTTGTTTTTGATCGTGTACTTAAAAAAAACAAAAGAAAAGTTTGAAAAACTAATTGATACAATTTATTTGTTTTATCTCAATATATTCAAAATCATGCAAAAAGTTTCCAATTTTGAGGTGTGAAAGAATTTGTTTTAAAATGGAGATGTTTTGGCATTTATCACATTAAATCTGGTTACCCATTTTTTGAACTTGCCTCATTTGTGCACCGAATACTCTATATATTCAGATTCACTTTGGTTGTTTAGTTCTCAGTGTTTTCTTGTTTTTCTCTCTCACTTATAACCAAAGTGTTTAGGGTTTTGTTCTTTGTGTGTTTCACTTGTTTCTTTCTTAGTAGCCATGAAGACTCGAGGTCAGGGTTCTTCCTCCAAATCTGTGAAGTCTCAGAAGGAGACAGTTCCCTCTGCCACTTCGATTGCTCCAGCATCTATCCCTGCTATCTCTCCTCCTACAGGTCGTCGACCCAAGACCACAATAAGAAAGAAGGTTCTTGCCCTTCTGGGTCCTGAAGGAGCTACTTTGATTAGGGCTACGAGTAAAGGAGTTACCTTTCCCAACCTTGATGCTCAGCAAAACCTAGCCTCGGCGGTTCCACTCGCCTCACCCGAAGGTCAAGTCAAATCCAATCTTGCCTTGAATACAAGTCATTCCCAATCAGTCTCCACTGAAGCTGTGTCTGATCCATCTGAACATGACTCTGAATCTTCATTATCCCCTGATGTGTTGACCCCTAAGGCAAAGGGAAAACGCAAATCCAAAATCACTGGAACAAAGAGAACCAAGAGGGCCAAAGTGGCTCCAAAAAAAGCTACCAGCTCCATCTCTAATTCATCTTCTTTATCAAGATTCAAATTGAAGGAAAAAATCAATCCACCTCCTTGCACCTCATCGGAGGATGTTTCTCCTAAAACAGAAGACTCACTGCCTGAGTTGGACCCTTCCATGACCGAGCCAATTCCTAAAGTTCCTCTTGAAGATTTGGAGGAGGAGTCTGAATTTGAAGAAGACCCATCAGAAACAACTCCTGTTGCATCTGACCCAAAGGGTACAACACCATTGACCTTTCCCGAATTGTCTTCCAAAGTCACTAAACAAAAAGGTGCCCCTGTCCGTACCTCAGGTTCTTTCAAAGCTCATTATCTTACTTTCTGTTTTAATGATAATGAGAAAAATGTGCAATTTTATGAGCATCGTCACTTTATTAGTGAGCGTAATTTCCTTTTTGCTCCTCATCGTGTTTGTGGGGTCTTACTTACTTTAGAGGAAAGGGGTTGGTTACGATTTTTGTCTGGCTTTGATGGGTTTGTGCCTCGGGTTGTTAAGGAATTTTATGCAAATTTGAATGATAAGTTGTTGGATCAAACTTCTTTTATGTTTCATAAAGTGTATGTTAGGGGTCATTGGTATAAGTTTAGTCCTACTGAAATTGCTAAGGCCCCCAATCTCGTTCCTATTGAGATTGATGATTCTATTGAGTTTGCAAATGATCAAGTCTTGTCTGAATTGATTGGTCAAGCTATGGTGTGGGACTATGGTGCACTTTTCAAATTTGCAATGTTTAATTTGATGCCTACCACTCATTCCTCAACCATCACTCAAGATATGGCTTTTCTATTGATCAAAATTGGGACTGGTGTCACCATCGATCTTGCTGCTGTTATTTTTTTTTATCAAATCATGTCCTTGAGTGGTGCTAAACGCAAGGGTCAACACTTGATGTTTCCGCAAGTCATTTACAAACTTTTGGACTCTCAACGTACTTTGAAGAAGTCCCACGAGACCTTGACTTCTCCTTTGGTTGGTCCTACCTACACTGTCAAAGATGACCATGCTCCATCCACAACTCGAAAGGTCAAAGGTATTAATCTGGCTGGTTCTGGGTTGGCAATGTCGCGCCTGTCACTCCTGCTGTCCCAACTGCTCTTGCTTCTGTCCAGACAAGAATTACAAGTCTCTCTGAGCGGTTCACTCACATGGAGGATACTCAGCGCCAAATTCTTATTTCGTTGGCCATTATCAATGCATCTACCACTCCTGCTCCATGGCAGTTACCGTTCCTTTCGATCTATTTTTATTGCTTTTGCTAAATGTAAAAGAACACTAGATGTGTCTTTCTTTTTGTTTTGTTTCCTTTGTTCTTTGGCATTTTCTTAGACAATGAGGGGGATAGAGCGTAACTCACTCTATTTTTGGTGTTTGATTATGTTAGTTGACCTGCAGTTTCTCATTGGTTTTTGTTAACTATTTTTGTCTTGTGCTTTGGTTAATTTTGGCAGGGGGAGTCATTTTGTGACTCTTGTGAATTTGAACACTCACTTGTTTCATGCAGCGATCTTTTAAAAAAAAAATAGATGTGTCTTGTCTATAAAATTGCCAAAGGGGGAGATTGTAAATCCTAAAATTGGCATATTTTATAAAAATATCTTTTTAATTAAAAGATCATTTTTACTTTCCCTTTATTGTGATTTTCAGAATATCACTTTCCCTTTCTTGTGATTTTTTGATCATTTAGCTTAATTTTATCATAATTTGATTATAAAGGGAAGATATATCTTGTTTATTTAAAGCAAATATTCAGTACTTACTCAAAGTCATTTCTGGAATATTTGACTTTAAATTTTCGTGCAGCTCAAGATAATAAAATTCAGGAAACTGAATCTTTGATGTCATTAATTATTATTTCTATCTTGAGCATTTTGATCCGACACAGGTCTTAGCTGTCTCCACCAAAATTATATCTATCGGATCAACATCTTCTAAAAGAGGCAGTTCTTCATCAATCAAGAATATCTTCAAATATTCTTGCCTTTATTAGGAGATTCATTCTCAGCCTTTATGAGCACGAAATTGACTCTATAAATAGGTCTCTAAGGCTTTGAGAAAAAGTGAACTCTTAGATGCATAATTTGTGAGTGTATTATAATATTTTTGAGAGTTCCTTCTTTGTATTCAAGATCATAGTATTCACTTGATCTTGTGAAAAAATGAGTGTTTAGTATTTGTGGTGAGTTTATACCACGTTCATGAGTGAATGCACTTTGTAATTTGAACACAAATTTTATAATCTTCGGGAGAGGATTTTTACAAGCCTTGTGTCGGGAGGATGCAAGCACTCACTGGCCATTGAAGGGAGTTCAAGTGGTTGAGCATTTCAATCAAGATCAGATTGGTGAAGAGAAGCACAACAAAGTTGCGGCAAATCTCAAGAGGGAGTCTTGTTTTGTATAAGTCAATATTTTGTACTTGTGATTCTTTATTAATTGATTTTATTCTCTGGGTGTGGCCCCAAGGAGTAGGTTATCCGAAAGGGTTTCTGAACCTTGTAAAAATTCGTTGTGTTCTTTAATTGTTTTTGCACTGTTTTTTTACTGTGTTCAATTTTTGTCGTGACAAGTTTGGATTCTATCCCGACAGAATGAACATCTGTTTAAACATTTAATTACTATTCCACACTTTAATTAATTCACATGGTTTAATTAATTTAGTAATTACTAAAAATAGAATTTCAAGGGTTAATGGCAAGTGGATAGTAAAACACTCAAGTGTTTTAGGATATTTTAGTGTAGTCTAAACCCTTCTAACCCCCCCAAATCTGACCCCCTCTCTCTCACAATCACTCTCATCTTTTTTGAAAACTCTCTCTCAAGTTTTCTCTCCATCTTCAATCTCAAGAACACTAAGAAGGCTTGGAAGCCTAAGCTTTGGTCTAGGAAGGGTTTCCCTAAGGTAAAGTTTCAAAAGACTTGACTTTGTAAAGTTTTTAACCATAGGTATTTCAATAGCTAACTATCTATGTTATTGGGGGGAGTTGGTTAAGGTATTGAAAGAGTTTTGAAGGACTCAAAGCTAGTAGATAGATCCAAACCTTAAGCAAGAACAACAAGAGGTAAAAAGTTTACTTTTTGTGGTTGTTATTGTAAGGTTTTTATTTTTAAGCATTATTTTGTATATTTAATGCTTAAAGTTTCTTATTGGTGATGTAATAAGGCTATGGTAATTTCTCTATAATTTTTATGATGCTTGTGTGTTGATTTTTGAAAATAGGGACCAAAATCCCTAAGGGTTTTGGTGAGAACCCTAAAACAAAATACAAGTTTTGAGCTGTGACTTCCAAGGGATCAAGCATCCATTGTATATTGATTTTGTAAAATTAAATTATACTGTGATGTTGTTGAGATTGAGTACATAAAATTAAGCTTTTGAAACACTAAAAAATGGTTAAAAATGAGTGAGTTATGCTATTTCAAAGTTTAGGTAAAAAACTATTTTTTCGTATTCTTAATTTCGGGACCAAGTTTGGACAGCAACTGTATAGAGAAAATGAACCCAGTTTTTTCTAAAATTTGGTGGACATATTCTTGGCATAACATAATATTCCACTGTAAAATTTGGTAACAAAATACTGAACGGTTTGAAAGTTATTAAGTGCCAAAGTTTAGAAAAATTAAGGACTTGAAAATAATGTCATTTTTACCTCATTGTTGGAAAATAATTTCACCAATAAAAAATTATCTTTTTGACCTAAGATTTTACAAAGTCCTAAATGGCATATCAAAAATGGAATTGGGAAATTTTGGTAACAATTGGGTAAGTAAATTTCATGTTATGACCTAACAAAGTATGTAGTTAAAAATGTGAAAAAATAGGGATTCACACTTAGTGTAAAAATGAGATTTTGGAACTTAAGGTAAAAAGTAAAATTTTGCTTATCGCAAGATAAAAACTTGGTAAGTCTTGAAAATACATTTTGACCTAAAATACCACTTTGAGTTTAGTAAGAATTATTTTGATTAAAGAATTTTTATTCTTTCTAAAAATAAAAGAATTAATTTATTAATAAGTTAATAAATTAAAAGAGAGTTTAAAACCCTATGTTTTGAGAAAATAATTAAGTGAATTATTTTTCTAGTAAGTAAACTTTATTAATTGACTTTGGAAAAATTAACTAGTCAAGATGAGAAATTTTTAACAGTTTTCCTAATTAAGATAAATTAAGCAATTTTCTTAAAACGGTTTTTAGAGATTAAAACCTTAAGAAAAATAAAAGGAAAATTAAGAGTTTATTTTCTTGAAAAATAATTAAGGAATTTAATTAGTATTTTCGGGATATAATACTGGCTAAAATCTTTTATATATTTTACCAACTGTTGAAAGTATGGGTTAGTAGCGGAACTTTTAAAGAAAAAGATTTTTTAGCAGATTGTGGGAAAATACTATTGTGATACCCGAGCCTAGGTATCGAGACCATAGGGTAGGTCTCCCCAAGACTTAGGGTTTAGTCTCAAATATTTTTGTATGAATTTCCTTAATGGGTTTAAAACCAAATAAGGATCTTTAATCCTTACTAATGATTTTGAAAATGACCAAACTGCCCAAAATATTAATAATGAATTTTGAAGTGCCATAATTAATACGAGTATACTGTATGGATAATTACAGTATTGGCTAAGCATAACTGGATTATACATTGGAGGGTGAAATCTTATTGAGGGCAAATGACTCCAAGTAAGTCAACTTATATTGTGTGGTTGCAACATGAAACGACTATTGTATTGTATATTAGTATATGGACACATGCACATATAGACACTGTCGTAGAAAGTTGCTTAGAGACGTTAGTCTAGTGAGTACTGATTTAGAGAATATGAATGGTAGATATTCGTCATATCCTAGATGGCTGATTCCCGTCACAATGCTTGATTTTATTATGTCTGATTCATTATCGCGACGAGTGGCCAAGAGGTGATGATTGCTGGTTTAAACCTAGGGGCGCCAAAATTAATGGGACCTAGGGGCTCTCATGCTTACTTAATCAGTGAACGGTTTGAACCCGAGCAAGTGCTCTGATAAGTTATTCCCAGATAGTAGCCGTGAATATTGGCCATTCAGTGAAAGTGCCTAGAGATACTAGGGGTTGCTAAGTTTGAGTGAGGCTTAACACCCTAGGGGCAACTACTCACCAGCACCATTGATTAACATAGAAGTCTCTGTAAAATCATGTAACTTCGATTACACTCTTGGATAATTAGTGATGCCCTAGGTAACTTGATGGTTACCCTTGTGAGGGATTTACTCTTGGATAAATAGCGATGCCCTAGGTAACGCGATAGTTACCCTTGATGGGGATATTTATTGGCTAGATCTTAGTGTTGAGACTCGGTTGTCCCTTACAGATTAACACTTATGCTGGAGGGCGTGTTATGCCCGAATTGTTGGAAGTTGTCGAGCATTGGTCTCAAATTATATTGTGATATATTATATCTACTTGCTCTGGGATTTTCAGAGTACAAGGATTTATTTGTTGATAAGAAATAGTTGTGATATAATATATCTGCTTGTTCTGGGATTTTCTGAGTGCAGGAATTTATCTGTTTACATGAAATAATTTGTCATTGGTTATCAGGCATGACCATAAGTTTGCCAGGACGCTTTTGCGTTCTTGAAATTGATTGTGTAGGGTCCGGATGGATCCAGAACCCTAATTCTCTACATGCTTTTGTTTTAAAGTTGAACTTACTAAGCGTTTTCGCTTACCTAGTTGTTTCGTGTTGTAGGTAAGAACAAGGGCAAGGCAGAGCAGTGAGCGCTGGAGTCTACCTTGCGAATGTACATGTGGACCGACCTTTTTGGGAAGCCGTTTTATTTTTGGAAATGTTGTGTTATTTTCCTAAACTAGGCTCACTCTACTCTTTATAAAATATGTTTGTATTAAATGTTAAGTATGGTCATACGACTTTTAAAAAGTTTTTTTATATGGGTTTTTGAGATATTTGGTTAGATGAAAACATTTATATTTCCGCATTATCAAGTCTTAAAAATCCAGGTCGTTACATGTTTAGTATTTGGTAGTTAAGTGGGGTTAATCCATGGAGTTTCCCTTACCTTTCCTGTACTTGCCATACATATATAAAAGGCCACCATGTATCTTTTTTATTTAAGAAATTATATATTTTTTTTCTAAACTCAATATGGTATCGGACGATTTCTTAGCCCTTTTTTTCCTTGGGAAATTTGGGTATTTATGCATTAAATGGGGTCCTATGTCAAAAATATCCTACTTACTCTATACATGTCATTTTGGTCCTACTGTTTCCCTCAGTTCCCAAAATACCCTTACCATTTGTTTCTCACACAGTCTCTCTATTCTCTCGATATCTCTCTATTCTCTCCCTCACTCTTTCGGTCCCAAAAGGAAAAAAAAACCCTCAAATCCACGAACCCAAGAAAATCGACATGGGCATTGTCTTCCACGACCATGACAAAGCATCTTTGGCTCTTAGAGTTGACAACCGGAGAAGGAGAGCTCGAGAAAACAGACCAAATGACGAGGAAACAATGAGAAAACGGCGAAGGAGAGGGATTTGATTTTTTAATCTTTAATATGTGTTTGTGGTTGGTTTATTTGTTAATTTTTGTTCATAAGATAGATCGAGGCTAGGAAATAAAGAGTTTGGGTATTTTTTCAAGTTTTCTGACCCACCTCGATAGAAATCGATATGTCTCGACATGCCTCGATGAATAGGGCCTCGATAGAAATCGATAGGCCACGACATGCCTCGATGGAAATTGAAAGAATTTAGAATTATTGGGTTTATTACCTCGATAACCCTCGATAGAACTCGATAGGCTTAGATAGATGTTGAATTTGAATGTGTCTCGATAGGCCTTGACAGGTCTCGATGGGCCTCGATATAAAGTTAGCAAATAAGGAATTTGTAGGATTTTGAGTGTTTGGATAGGCCTTGATAGAAATCGATTGGCTTATTTAGGTGTACAATCTAAATGTGCCTCGATAGACCTCGACAGGTCTCGATGTAACTCAATTGTACATAAATGTAATGGTTACCTCGACAAGCCTCGATGATTGCTTAATTTAATTGTACCTCGATATGCCTTAACAAGCCTCGACAAAAATAGTTTTGCTTGGAACATGTATTGCTTCGATGGTTACCAGATTGCTTAAAATGTTATTAATGCTTTCTTTTTTCAGATGCTTGACCTTATTGTGTCATTGGAGAAGCATTTTCCTGCTCATGTCACTTATAGGGGTAGTGCTTATTTGGATACCCTTATAAAGCAGTTTCAGAGGCATGGGTTGATTGAACGGGAAAAGGCATGCCCATTGGAACAGTTCTTTAATGCGAAGGCCTTTAGTTTTTTTGGGTTCTACCGCACCAGTTGATGCTACGTAAGGTGGAAGCAAGAAGCTTGAAGAGGGTTAGTTCTACGTGGGCAACTGTCTACATAGATTTGGTATTGTGGAGTTTGGCCTAGTTACTTGCCTGAATTTTGGAAACACATCGTCCCTAGATGAGTTGAAAGAGCATCTTTCAAATGATTAGATCATCTAGGAATATTTTAATGGTGAGGCAAAGGTAAGTTTCGGTCAGTTGGAAGATGCTCAGAATGCCTTGACAAACCTAGAATATGCATTTAAGCTGGGTTTATGCTACTAGATAGAGGGGGTGTTGTATGCCCCTGAGAAGACAACTAGCATATGGGGTGATTCACTAAAGCCGGTTGAGGATCTTGATTACTTTTTCAAGTATTCGTGAGGGAATTTGTCCTTTAAGAAGTTGATTAGAGGAGTTCATAAAGACATGAAGAAGCAATTGAAACACTATGAGGACTAGAAGAAAGAGGGTTCAGGGATACAACAGAAGGAGTCCAAGTACAATTTCTATGGCTATGTCCCTGCACTTCAGTATTGGCCTTTTGAGGCCATGCCAGATATTGGGAGGAAATTCGGTGAAAAGAGTGGGAACCAGATTCCCAGGATGCTTAGTTGGTCTACCAAGACTCATATCTTTCCTTCCACAACTCAGTTGGTTTCGCTGTTGATCGGTAAAATATGCATGCAAGTATACGTGGTCGTGTTAAGTAATAAATTACGTAAGAACGGATATCGTCCCACAGAGACTATTAACCAATTACCAATAATCACTTTTCAATTTCTATTTGATGACTAAAATTAAGATGTATAATTCTAAACTACGAACACAATTTAAATAACTATAAACAGAACAATTAATCAAATGATAAAATCAATAACAAAAAGCCTAGGGAATTAATTTCATCAACTTTTCATTCTATTAATTTTACTAATCAGCTCTAAATCTCTTCTTCCTATTCTAATAACAGGTCAACAAAAATCATTTCCTATTCTTTTTCACAATATAAGATCTCAACCTATATGCAAGTTTTCTACATCTCTGTGATAAACTTATCCTAATTACTACACAAGTCATACATGTACTCTCGTCCAATATGTAACCTATGTCTATATAATGATAGCATATTCAATTCGTATCTTTCGAGTTTTGAATCAAAGTCATAAATCAATCAAATAATAATCAAGTATTTACTAGCATTAGGCAAACATCATATAAATTAGAATAAAGAAGAAGTATCAATTGAACATCATAATAAAATTAAATTGAAATTCAAGCGAATACATTAACCCCTAGATAGATGATTTAGTTCATAGATAACATAATGACAATAACATTGAGATAATTATTCATAGAAAATAAGCTAAGGGATTAAGATGAAGAAGAAATCTAGAAAACAATAAATCATCAGTCTTTTCTTAATCTAGGGTTAATAAAACTAACAAGGGACCTAAAATTCACTGAATAATGTCACTTAAATAGTTTTTCAATGCTCCAAAGTGAAAAGACCATTTTGTTGATGAACCCAAAACATGTATGTTTTAAAAATTTATAACTCGCAAGCGCACGAATCGTATATGAAATATAGTGTTCGTGTAAGCACGAGATCGAACCCAAAGGAGTTGTCTAAAATAAAAAAGAAAACTATTTTAAACCAAAATTAATGAATTCTAACCTAGCTCCAAAGATTGATGAGATTTAATATCATGAACATAAAATAAAAGATTTAAAATAAAGCTATTTAAGAGAATAAAAATAAACCAATAATGATTTGAAAGTAAGTGTTAAAAGGAAAGATTATTAAGATACTAGAATCCACAAAATGTAAGTTTAATAATACTTATTAGTATATTGATTCCCAAGTTTTAATGATAGTTAAAATAAATCAAACTATCATTTTCCAAATAGATTTATAATTTTAAGCACAAATTACTTCTAAAAAGATAGGATTTTTCTTTATTTTTCAAAAAGTATAATTTCAAAGTATTTAATGTGAATCAACCTAATGAAACAATACAAAATCAAATAACATTATTTATAAGGCAAAACATAATATTTTTGTTCTAAGCATTGGATGTGTACAATTTAATGACACATCTTACACAAGGAATATTATGTTTTGCAAAATGAAGAACAAAGTGCATATTATCTAACAATCCAAAATATGAGATATTAAAGATGAAAGACAAATATGAAGAAGAAAAATCCATAAACTTTGTTGCATTACGAGGGAAATCAACATACAACATAAATATTATCTAGTTACAAGTTGCTTTATCATGATCTTAATAATCTTATGAAAAAGATTAGAAGCACATAACTAGAATAGAAATTACAAAATAAAAAATACATACTTGAAAAAGCTCTTGAAAAACCCAAAATGGAAGAGAGAATGGTAGAGAGAAAATAGTAGAAAAGATGATGGTTACCCAAAAATTAAGCCCCCCAAAATTGTCTTGAAATTACATATTTATAGCAAAAAATGAGATAATTAAAATAATCAATTTAAATTAATTAAATTAATAATAATATGGAAAGTAGGGGTAAATTGTAGGGGTGATGATGATTTTGGGTAAAATGTTGTAGAAAAATTGGGTAAAAAAATGGCATTTTAAACATAGGGGACAAAGGTACAAAAATGCAATTGTTGGGCTCAAAATGGGGAAAAGGCAACTGTTTTGGCAGGGAGGAAGTGCCAGGCATGTGGTGGGCTACTAGGCTCGGGTGGTGTATGGCTGGCAGCTGAGATGGGTCGCTAGGCCTAGCGCGTGTTGGGCCTGGGAAGTTGCTGGCTGGAACAGGCGGAAGAGTTGGGGCACAGGCCTGTGGGGTGCTGGAGACGGGTGGTGTACGGCTGGCAGCGGAAGCATTAGGTGGGCTGTTGGAGAGGGGAAGGCCCAGGCGTGGGGGTTGGCAGCTGGAAGGAGTGGGCTCGGGCCTGGTTGGGGAAAGGCCAATTTCCTTTGTTTTTCACAAAAATGCCACTTTTTTTTCATTATTCTTCTTGCTTTTCATGAGCAAATAAAATACAACAGATTTCCTAAAAAACAAACATAAATTAAATTAAAACTAAATATTTTTAATAATAAAATATACAATAAAAGTTCCATGAAAATATTAATTAAAACTTAATTTACTTAAACATTTAAGCTCAAAATTGCATCTTTTTACTTCTAACTTAACAATACTAATTTCAAATGAGTAGCCTATAACAAATTATAATAAAATATCTATAAAAACATATAAAAATCTAAAATATTATAATATGACTAATAAATTCAAAATTACTTAAAAACTTAATAAGTTACTTAAAAACTCAAAGACTAAGCAACAATTAGCATAAAAAATGTGGTAAAATAACTCTATTTTGTAGAGTTATCATTTGTCCTTCTAAAAATGGCTTAAAATTGCAAAATCGTGTCGATAGCATTGTAGAGCTGGGTTTTGGGCGCTACGATGCTTATAACAGAGCAGAATTCCATTAAAAATTAGCAACTAGCACTGTAGCACTACAATCAGACCCCCAATGAATTTCTCTTAGCGCTGTAGCACTACATAGATAGCGTTGTAGCGCTATTTACAAAAACAAAAAGGCATTTAAAAACTCCAATTAACGCTATAGCGCTATTGTGCTAGAGCTGGGGCACTTGTGATAGTAGCCTAACTCTGGTTTCTTGCTTCCAAAAAGACTCAATTTTCTCCCACTTTTAGTTCATTCATCTCTTTTCACCGTCTTAACATCAAAAACCTAAAACAGGAACAAACAAGCATAAATCTGCAATAAAATAGTCCTAAACTAATGACAATCTTCCTAAAACCTAGACCATAAGCGAGCCTAAAACTTATTTATCAAACTCCCCCAAACTAATCATTTACTCACCCTCGAGTAAAGAATCTAACTAGACTCAAACTTAAACAAACTAAGTTGACATAACTAATCAACTCCAACACTCAAGATTTTCAGTAAAAAATATTTCACCCCTTCATTGCAATCTATTAACGCCAAAGCTCATTTACTCATAAATCCAACGAGTAACTAATAATCCTGTAAATAAAACAATTGAACCACTTTATGCACCTCAAATTATCACTAACTAACCACATAACCAAGTTATTTCATATGCATGCATTACTTACTATTCTGCATTAATATAAACAAATGCACAAATAAGAATCAATAGGAATTTACAAAGGTTGTAATAGAAGTCTTAGGTACAGGTAGATAAAAAAAAACATTTTAGACTCAATCATACCACAAGCATTCCAACTAAACAAACTTTCCCAACAATTTCAAACCACTCATCCCTTGTTACCCATTATTCTGTTCAATGATTAAGAAATTTATACAAACCAACTCATTTTTTTTCCTAACATTACTCTCCCCCAAACATAGATTTTTCAATAGATAACTGTTTGGGAGTGTAATCCTTTCGCACTTTTTTTTTTTTTACTTTTCTCAATTACAAGGGATTTTCTAAATAACACATGATACATAACATCCCATTACACATTCACTCCCCACACATAATATTTTTCATGCTCACGGTATGGGTCAAAAGAATAAATGCTAATCAAATTCACAACTAGGCTAAAAAAATATGTGTTAACAAGAAAATAGTTATAAGGCTCAAAAGGGCTAACTAATGATAAAATTTAGTAGGGATAGCTTGAAAGGCACAACCAGTCAAAAAAAATTTGCCTATATCTTTTTCCTAAATGTGGATTGTTTCAAATTTCATCTCAAATAGTAAACAAACATGTTCTAGAATTTTTTTCAATCTTTTTCAGTCCACAATTCAAATTCGACAAGCATAAAATAACTCAATTATAACATTTGCAAATCATGAGCAATAGATCTCTAATGTCAATAGATCACAGTAAAAAAACAAAGTATTCTAACCAAGCACACATATTTTTTCATAAGCACATCAACTTTTCCTTTGGATTATACAACATAACAGTCAATCACATCAAAATGACAATTATCATCAACTTAATTTACACTCTAAAACATGACTCAATACAAACTAACTAGCAAAGCGAACTGAAAAACACATCAAATAACATAAAACTAAAAATAAATCCCTTCCCCAAACTTAAAACTTAACATTGTCCCCAATGTCAAAGTGCATAAAGAATGAGAAAAGAGACTTACCCAAGCGGCCACATCAGTATGGCGGCTGTGGAGGCTGGGATGAAGGTCCCTCAAATGGTGGAGATGGCGGCGGCTATTGCGGCGGAAACCCAACAAATGGTGGAGGCGGGGGTGGTGGATACTGCAAAGGATAAGGTGGATACTGCGGTGGTGGAGCAAAATAATTTTGGTCCACATCATTCAAGGAACATTGATGCACCAAAGTATTTAATTGATTAACATGATCCACCTTGTACTCATGTTTTTGTCCCATGTACTGATGCATCATCTGATGCTGCTGAACCATGTATTGATTTTGTTGAACAAGATAGTCCAACCTATCATGGGCATACTGCATGTGAGGGTCAATGCGACCTCCCATCAACTTCGGTTTTTCAGTCTCGTCCACCTCAGTTTCAACACGACGTTTTCCTTTCTTTCTTGTCTGTGGCACATAAAGAACAGGCTTCAGATAATCTTTCATTAAGGCAATAGATAAAGGCTGCTACATGGATTGATAAATATCTGTCACATACTCGAGCACTCCATATTTGTAACACAACATGGTAATCACAAACCCTTGGCCCAACCCCCTTGTAACGCCCTGGATAGCCAGGACTGCTACACTATGTACTTATAAAGGTGCAGGACTTGCTAATCAAGTCATTTAGTCAAAACGTGTCACTAAACCATAAATATGCTAGGGTTAAAATAGTTTTGATCTAAAAAGATACATTTCATATATTCAAACAGATTTACATATGGGATCCCAAAAAGGAACAATGTTTAAAAGTTGATTTACAAAATTTCCACAGTATAGACTACCGTCAGCCACTCTAAGGCAAAATAGATATTAATAACTCTTCTATTCCTGTTACCCTCTCAACCGTGGCGGCAGAGCAGCTGGTCATATACATTCCGCTCACATAGCTCTCCAAGTCAGGGCTGATCAAGTTTGCCCTTGCCTTTACCTGCACCACGTAGCACCCGTGAGCCAAGACCCAGCAAGAAAACATAATACACATCTCAACAATCATAACAAGAGAATAATCCTTTAAGCATGATCAAACACTTAACATTCCACATTAATCACATAGCATGTAATCGGAATCAAAGATGCAACCAATCATTAATAACAATCAAGTCACATAATAACTAGGACCGACAACTTAGGCCGCACCCTCTGTTTACCCCACAGACTCCGGCCCGCTATAACCGAGCTCAGTGCATAATAAGCTGTCCTCGGCTACTAGTGGCCGAGCTGCGCTCTGTGCGCTAGTACAACCTTTGGCACTCTTAGGCCGTTGGTTTACTGTTTACATGGCATAATACCATCCTTTCCAAAGCATACATATTAGGGAACCCTTAGTCCCATTACAAATACAGAACCGGGTGCAGTTTTCTTACTTTTGGATTCCAAGTGTATTAGCTACGAGCGATGCTCCTTGAGCGTGATCTAATCCCCGAGCCCTAGCTTAGCACCTAGTCACAACCAAGATAAAGGATACCATCAACAATCTTAAAAGAGCTTCTAGACAAAGTTCTAGTCTCCAGAACATTGAACTTCACCAAACATGGTAAAAGATTCAATCCCGAGCACCCTAGGATAAATCCCCAAGCCTAGAATCTCAAAATCCCAAAAGCTCTTAAGGGCTGCAGAATTAGCCACCCATGCCGCGACATGGCCCCAACCAGAGGCCTCCCAATGCCCAAAAACAGACACGGGCCGTGGCCCTACTCAGACCATGCCGCGGCCCACCCTCCTTCCTCAGCACACATCAGCTTCGAAGGGCCGCGGCTTACCAAGAACTATGCCGCGGCCCGACCCCTTCGAATCCAGAAAAACATCCATTTTTGACTCTCAAACCTCATGCAAACTCATCCAAAACTACCCCAATTCCACAACTCAACTATCCAAAAACTTCCCACAAGATTCCAGCAACATAACCCAGCTGAAACCTAGACTAGAAACCCATCAAAAACCTATTTCAATCACTGAAACTATCTAACTCAAGAACACAAAACCCAGCCATGGAAACACTATAATTCAGCCATTAAACCTTGAATTCGAGCTTACCTCAAATGCAGAACCTCTCCTGCAAGAGATTTCTGGGCTAACTTCCAAGGTTCTAGCTTCAATTTAATCTTCAAATCCAAAAACCCAAAACCTCTTAGAACACACTAAAAAACACAGAATTTCAACCACAGAAAATGGGATTCAATGCTTACCTCAACCTTGATTAAGTTCCTTTGACAATCCTTGAGCTAATCCTCTAAATCCCAGCTTTAATCTTCAGCATTCCAACCTCAATTCTATGTTCTATTATTTTTTCCTTCTAGAGAGAAAGAGAGAAGGAAGGAGAGGGTCGGTCTATTTTATGTTCCACTGTTTTCTAAAATTTTATTAAGTCTATCCTTAAGCAATAAAGCTAATCCCAAAGCTTGGGGTACCAGAAACGTCCCCTATGGCAAAATGGTAAATTCCCCAACGTTCCCACCTAGACTTCCTAACCTTAAATATATCTCCAATTTTTTATTTTCATAACCCGGTAATCTAAATAACCACCCGATACCTAAAATACCCCTTGACTTATCCAAAGTCAAACGTTAGGCCCCGTTGTGACTTCCCCGCTATCTAGCTCCCTAGGATCGCCTCAAGTCGCCCACTGCAGATTTACCCACATAATAATGTTGTTCTCACAAATATAACATTTAACCACATTTACATTTATATAATCATACAAGCATGCTTATCATGTAGTCATGCATTAAATCAATAAATTCACACATAAGCCAATTATGCCCTCCTGACACACTAATCAAGGCCCTTAGGCCATATTAGTGATTTTGGGTCGTTACAACTATCCCCTCCTATTGAGAATTTCGTCCTTGAAATTTACCTGAATAGCTCGGGATACTGATCCTGCATCGCTGTCTCTAACTCCCAGGTCGCTTCCTCGACCTTGCTATTTCTCCACATCACTTTCACTAACAGAATTGTCTTATTCCGTAAGACTTAGTCCTTCTAATCCAAAATCTGAACTGGTCGCTCTTCATAGGACAAGTCTATCTGCAACTCTAAGTCCTCATACTTTAGCACATGTGTCGTATCTGAAACGTACTTCCGCAACATGGAGACATGGAATACATCATGAACTCCTGACAACGACGGTGGCAAGGCCAACCTGTAAGCCACCCGTCCAACCCTTTCTAAAATCTCGAAAGGTCCAAAAAACCGAGGGCTCAGCTTGTCCTTTACCCCAAATCTCCTCACCCCTCTTAGTGGTGAAACTCGCAGAAACACGTGGTCCCCAACCTGGAACTCCACGTCCCTACGCTTAGGATCAACATAGCTTTTCTGTCTATTCTGTGAAGCAAGCATTCTGGCTCGAATCTTCTCAATAGCCTCATTGGTCTTCTAAACCATGTCTGGCCCCAAATACCTTCTCTCACCCATCTCATCCCAATGGATGGGTGATATGCACTTCCTTCCATATAACATCTCGTAAGGAGCCACTCCAATCGTGGATTGGTAACTGTTGTTATATGAGAATTCGATCAATGGAAGATACCTACTCCAAGATCCCTCGAAATCAATCACACACGCCCTAAACATGTCCTCCAATACCTGAATCATCCTCTCAGACTGTCCATCAGTCTGAGGATGAAAAACTGTGCTAAACTTCAACTGAGTCCCCATGGCTCTATGTAGAGCTCCCCAAAACATGGAGGTAAAGATAGGGTCTTGATCAAATATAATAGACTTTGGAACCCCATGGAGATGAACTATCTCCCTCAGATACAACTCTGCATACCGTTCCACTGAGTACGTCGACTTCACTGGCAAAAAATGAGCTGACTTGGTGTATCTGTCCACTATCACCCACACCGAGTCACAAAGTCCCACTGTCCTGGGTAGTCCTCCCATGAAATCCATAGTAATGTCATCCACTTCCACTCTGGGATACCCAAAGGCTGAAGCAATCCCGCTGGTCGCTGATGCTCAGCCTTTACCTGCTGACATGTCAAACATCTAGCCACATACTCTACCACATCCTTCTTCATCCCGGGCCACCAATATAATGTTCGTAGATCCTGATACATCTTTGTGGTACCCAGATGGAGCGAGTATGGCGTAGTGTGAGACTTATCCAGTATCTCTCGTCTGATCCCCTCATCTGCCGGAACACAAATCCATCCCTGATATCGAAGCATACCAGTCTTAGAAATAGAATAATCCTTAGTTGTCCCCGCTAAGACATGCTGCCTAACATCTTGCAACTGCGCATCCACCAGTTGTCCCTCCTTGATCCGCTCTAACATGGTCGACTGCAAGGTAATATTAGCTAACTGGCCTACTACCAATTCTATCTTTGCCCTAGCTATCTCATCAGCTAACTCCCTCGAGATCTGGGTGGAACTATACAATTGTCTTGGGCCCCTCCTACTCAACGCATCTGCCACCACATTGGCATTCCCAGGGTGGTAAAGGATATCAAAATCATAATCCTTAACCAGCTCCAACCAACGCCTTTGTCTCATGTTCAGATCCTTCTGAGTAAAGAAATACTTCAAACTCTTATGGTCAGTGTATATCTCGCACTTTTCCCCATATAGGTAATGTTGCCACACCTTCAGTGCGAATACCACTGCTGCTAATTCCAAATCATGAGTAGGATACCGCTGCTCATACTCCTTCAGCTACCGCGATGCATAAGCTATAACTTTCACATTCTGCATCAACACATAGCCTAAACCCATCCTCGATGCATCACAGTAGACTACAAACTTTCCTTCCTTCGAAGGAAGACTCAGCACAGGTGCAGAAATAAGCCGTCGCTTCAACTCTTGGAAATTGTTCTCACACTACTCTGACCAAACAAACTTCTGATTCTTCCTCGTAAACTCTGTCATTGGTGAAGAAATCTTTGAAAACCCCTCTACGAACCGTCTGTAATAACCTGCCAACCCAAGGAAACTCCGCACCTCCGAGGCGTCCCTTGGCCTCGGCCAATCTCTTACTACTTCTACCTTGGACGGATCCACCTTAATCCCTTCTGCTCCAACTATATGCCCAAGAAAAGTCACCTCTGGCAACAAAAACTCACACTTCTTAAACTTGGCGTATAATTGATGCTCCCTTAACCTCTATAAAACCTGTCGAAGTTGCTGCTCATGCTCTGCCTCTGAACTGGAGTATACCAAGATGTCGTCGATGAAGACAATGATGAACTGATCCAAGAAGTCCTTGAACACCCTGTTCATCAAATCCATAAAAGTTGCCGGGGCATTGGTCAAACCAAAATACATGACCAAAAACTCATAGTGCCCATACCGTGTCCGAAAGGCCGTCTTCGGTATATCCTCTTCTTTGATCCTCAGCTGGTGATAACCAGATCGAAGATCAATCTTTGAGAACACCGTCTTTCCGTGCAGCTGAGCGAACAAGTCATCAATCCTTGGTAGAGGGTACTTGTTCAATTCTCTGTAGTCTATACACATCCTCAGAGTCCCGTCCTTCTTCTTAACAAATAACACTGGAGCGCCCCATGGAGAATAACTAGGCCTGATGAATCCCCAATCCAGAAGTTGTTGCAACTGTATCTTCAATTCCTTCAACTCTGCTGGTGCCATCCTATATGGTTCCCGTGATACTGAATCTGTCCCCGGTGCTAACTCAATCTCCCTGCGCGGCGGCAACCCTGGTAGATCCTCAGGAAATATGTCTAATAACTCACACACCAATCTGGTCTCTCCCGGCCTTGCTGGCATAACCCTGGTAGTATCCACTACACTAGCCAGAAAACCTATACATCCACCCTGTAACAAGTCTCTGGATCTCAATGCTGAAATCATGGGTACGCAGGGTCCAGACATCGCACCCACAAAGACAAAAGGATCCTCACCCTCACGCTCAAAAGTCACCATCTTCCTCCTGCAGTCAATAGTAGCCCCATACCTGACCAACCAATCCATCCCTAAGATCATATCTAAATCCTCCATATCTAACTCAATCAGATCCACCGAAAGTTCTCTACTATCAACCATCACTAGCAGTGCCCTAATCCATCTCCTAGAAACTACCAGTTCCTCTGTAGGCAATAAAGTCCCAAACCCTGCAGTCTGATATTCACTAGGTCTACACAATCTATCAATCACTCTACTAGAAACAAAGGAATGTGTAGCACCAGAGTCAATCAATACAGTAAAAGGAGAGCAAGCGCTAGAAAGCTGACCTGTAACTACCGAGGGACTAGCCTCGGCCTTTGCCTGAGTCAAGGTGAATACTTGAGTTGGAGTCAAGCTATCCACCTTTCCTGCTTCACCTTTCTTCACTGTTGGGCAATCTTTCCTGAGATGCCCCACTGTTCCACACACAAAGCAAGCCTTAGCCCGACACTCTCCTAGATGGCGTCTCCTACACCTCGGGCACTCCGGATAGGTCCGCCATGCCTCGCCGCCACCCTGACGGCCACCCTGTCCACCTCAACCCCTCTTATCAGGACCAGCAGCGGTCGAAGTATCATGAGTCTTTCTCTTGAAGACACTGGGGCCCTCACCCCTACTTGTCCCTGAATAAGGAGGCACCACTCTGTGGCCCTCGCGTCTCACCGCACTTTCTTTCCAAATCTTGTTCTCCGCTTCCTCAGCGGTAAGAGCCTTCTCAACGGCCTGGGCATAAGTTGTTCCTCCAGGTACCGTTGTAATTCTAACATCCCGGGCTATCATAGCACTAAGCCTCCTGATTAATCTATCTTGCCTAGCAGCATCAATAGGCACAAGATCTGGTGAAAATTTCGCAAGTCTGTCAAATTTTAGGGCATATTCAGTAACAGTCATATTGCCCTGCACCAAACCCATGAAGTCATTAACTTTTGTTGCCCTGACGGCAACATTGTAGTATTTCTGACTGAACAAGTCTCTGAAGCCTTCCTAACTCAAAGCGGTAACATCCCTGGTCTGCGATGCCACTTCCCACCAGATGCGGGCATCCTCTCTCAACATATAAGTGGCACAGGCCACTCTATCATGCCCCTCCACTCTCATGAAATCCAGAATAGTCATAATCATAGTCAGCCACTGCTCAGCCTTCAGTGGGTCTGGTCCACCCTCAAAGATTGGGGGTTGCTGCTTCTTGAACCGCTCTTACAACGGCTCCCATCTGTTCCCAACCTCTCCTGACTGCACAACTGGTACCACTGCAAGGTGGTACAATAGGGGCAGCGCTCCCTGATGGAGCCTGCTGTCGCAGAATACAGATAAGCTCATCTTGGCTCTACAACCGAGCTTGCATATCGGCCATGAGTTATTGCCAATTCTCAGGGACTGGCAGAGGAATTTGGCCCTGGTCATCACCCCCGGTCCCAGACCTAGTGCCGGCTAGTCACGTAGATTTTCTTGGACTCGTAGCTACCCAAGTCAATCTGCAATCAATGACTCGGCAATCAGACCATGGTGACAGGGTAAAAGCTTCTCCAAAGTTCACCAATGGTGCATAACCAATCACAAAAAATCAACATATAGGCAGTTATCCATATGCACCAGCTGCAGATAAGCATGCCCCAATCTCATCACACAACAACTATGAAACAAGAATTCATCCATACACAATATGCAATTAATCATCCAAATATTCATTTACATGCATAACAATGCTAATAAGAATGCCTTAATATTCTCACACGGTAGTCAAGAGCTAGGCTCTCTCAGTATCTCATGCTTCCTATTAATCCAACAGATAGCAACAAACGTAGTTCATTCCAGGCATATAAGCATATAAACACATATACACATTACCAAAACCTGAACCAAGCTTGTCTCTAGCAGCGAATGTACATGTCCAGCCGGTCTTCAGGAACCCTTAAACCTAGGACGCTCTGATACCAAGTTGTAATGCCCTGGATAGCCAAGACCACTACACTATGTACTTATAAAGGTGCAGGACTTGCTAATCAAGTCATTTAGTCAAAACGTGTCACTAAACCATAAATGTGCTAGGGTTAAAATGGTTTTGGTCTCAAAAGATACATTTCATATATTCAAACAGATTTACATATGGGATCCCAAAAAGGAACAGTGTTTAAAAGTTGATTTACAAAATTTCCACAGTATAGACTACCATCAGCCACTCTAAGGCAAAACAGATATTAATAGCTGTTCTGTTCCTGTTATCCTCTCAACCGTGGCTGCTGAGCAGCTGGTCATGTACATTCCACTCACAGAGCTCTCCAAGTCAGGGCTGATCAAGTTTGCCCTTGCCTTTACCTGCACCATGTAGCACCCGTGAACCAAGGCCCAACAAGAAAACATAATACACATCTCAACAATCATAACAAGAGAATAATCCTTTAAGTATGATCAAACACTTAACATTCCACATTAATCACATAGCATGTAATCGGAATCAAAGATGCAACCAATCATTAATAATAGTAAAGTCACTTAATAACTAGGACCGACAACTTAGGCCGCACCCTTACCCCACTGACTCCGCCCGCTTAAACCGAGCTCAGTGCATAATAAGTTGTCCTCGGCTACTAGTGGCCGAGCTGCGCTCTGTGCGCTAGTGTAACCTTTGGCACTCTTAGGCTGTTGGTTTACTATTTACATGGCATAATACCATCCTTTCCAAAGCATACATATTAGGGAACCCTTAGTCCCATTACAAATACAGAACTAGGTGCAGTTTTCTTACCTTTGGCTTCCAAGTGTATTAGCTACGAGCGATGCTCCTTGAGCGCAATCTGATCCCTGAGCCCTAGCTTAGCACCTAGTCACAACCAAGATAAATGATACCATCAACAATCTTAAAAGAGCTTCTAGAAAAAGTTCTATTCTCCGGAATATTGAACTTCATCAAACATGGTAAAAGATTCAATCCTGAGAACCCTAGGTTAAATCCCCAAGCTTAGAATCTCAAAATCCCAAAAGCTCTTAAGGGTCGTAGAATTAGCCACCCATGTCGTGGCATGGCCCCAACCAGAGGCCTCCCAATGCCCAAAAACAGACACGGGCCGTGGCCCTACTCAGACCATGCCGCGGCCCACCCTCCTTCCTCAGCACACATCAGCTTCGAAGGGCCGCGGCTTACCAAGAACTATGCCGCGGCCCGACCCCTTCGAATCCAGAAAAACATCCATTTTTGACTCTCAAACCTCATGCAAACTCATCCAAAACTACCCCAATTCCACAACTCAACTATCCAAAAACTTCCCACAAGATTCCAGCAACATAACCCAGCTGAAACCTAGACTAGAAACCCATCAAAAACCTATTTCAATCACTGAAACTATCTAACTCAAGAACACAAAACCCAGCCATGGAAACACTATAATTCAGCCATTAAACCTTGAATTCGAGCTTACCTCAAATGCATAACCTCTCCTGCAAGATATTTCTGGGCTAACTTCCAAGGTTCTAGCTTCAATTTAATCTTCAAATCCAAAAGCCCAAAACCTCTTAGAACACACTAAAAAACACAGAATTTCAACCACAGAAAATGGGATTCAATGCTTACCTCAACCTTGATTAAGTTCCTTTGACAATCCTTGAGCTAATCCTCTAAATCCCAGCTTTAATCTTCAGAATTTCTGCCTCAATTTTATGTTCTATTGTTTTTTCCTTTTAGAGAGAAAGAGAGAAGGAAGGAGAGGGTCGGTCTATTTTATGTTCCACTATTTTCTAAAATTTTCTTAAGTCTATCCTTAAGCAATAAAGCTAATCCCATAGCTCGGGGTACCAGAAACGTCCCCGAGGGCAAAATGGTAAAATTCCCCAACGTTCCCACCTAGACTTCCTAACCTCAAATATATCTCCAATTATTTATTTTCATAACCCAGTAATCTAAATAACCACCCGATACCTAAAATACCCCTTGACTTATCCAAAGTCAAACGCTAGGCCCCGTTGTGACTTCCCCGCTATCTAGCTCCCTAGGATCGCCTCAAGTCGCCCGCTGTAGATTTACCCACATAATAATGTGGTTCTCACAAATATAACATTTAACCACATTTGCATTTATATAATCATACAAGCATGCTTATCATGTAGTCATGCATTAAATCAATAAATTCACACATAAGCCAATTATGCCCTCCTAGCACACTAATCAAGGCCCTTAAGCCATATTAGTGATTTTGGGTCGTTACACCCCCAATGGTATGGCCTTTTTCTATATACTCATTATTCTCCATAACCCTCAACCCGATGTTCACATTCATACTAGTCATAATGGCATACATTAAAAACACTCTATCCTTGGTCATGTCAGACACATGACTCACCAGCATAAACCTGACACACACAAAGAAAGCCCAGAACCTTGCCTCTGTGTTCAACTGACATGAAGAAATACTCTTAGGCAGGGAACCAGATAGAGTTTAATAAGCTCCCTCAAAACATAATTTTTTAGCCACCGCAACATAATCTATGTTTCCTTTCAAAAAGTTTGAATATTCCTCATATCGCTCTCTAATGTGTGGCACACTAAACACCCCATTAATAGACTCAGCAGTGAAAGACACTCTCTTGCCTCTAACAAAAACCTTATCGTTGTGCTTAGCCTTCAGATTTGTGTAAAACTCATAAACCAATGATACATTGGCTTGGTCCAGGTTAGTAACCAATCTATTCCACTTCCTAGCAACCAAATTGACTCTAGCCAACTCAAAAATTGGATGCTCAAAGGGCTCGTTCTGAAATTTCACCTCAAGTTCTAGAATCACATTCTTTCTTCCAAACCTCTCATACTGTTCTTGAGCCAAATAATCAATAAACCTCGTTTCATCATACTCCAACTTCGATGTTTCCTCCCTTTGTTGAGATGCAGAAACCTTTCCTTTGCTTTTGTCCTTATACTTCCCATTCTTACTCTTAGCCTCTTTCACCTTTGCTGCCTTACCCTTGTCTTGAGTTTGCTTAGGGGCCATAGTACCAATTCACCCAACACAACAAAATTCCAAAAAAAAATTATGCAGCACCTCCCCTTAATTTATATACTTTCCTTCTTCTAAATCACCCTACAAATCCATATATTGCAGCACGATATACCCAAACACAATGTAGCATAGCAACAAAAATCAATGTTTACCCAAAGACAAGAAAAATTCGTACCCACCCCCAAACTTGATATAACCTTGAGACAAAAAGGAGTGAAACACTTAATTTCCCTTGAGATTGCCTTCCACATGCTTGATTGACCAAAGCCCCTTGAAAATTCTAACTTTCTTCAAGAAATTTGCAATTTATGATTGTTAGGGTTTAAAACTTTGATTTGGAGATTGTTTTTGTGTAAAAGAATGGATTTATGGGCAAAGGGTTTTAGAATAGAGAAAAGATGAAGAATAAAGATGTTAGAATATCTTGTAGGAGGCTTTAATGGAGGATCTAGGGTTGTAGGCGGTGGTTTGGGTAGATAGAAAGAAGGAAAAATGAAGTTGGAGAAGAGGAGAATGTGATTTGGGGAAATTTTTTTTGAGACCTTCACTTTTAACTTTTCTAAAGGCTTAGAGCGCTGTAGCGCTATGTTTGTAGCGATATAGCGCTACCTGGCACCAGATACCCTGATGTTTATGGAACTAGTGCTGTAGCGCCGTGTGTACAACGTTGTAGCACTACGTGTACTGGGAAATTCAAACCTCTAGGAGTGTTGTAGCACCATTTTACAGTGCCGTAGCGCTATATCTTTGAAAAATGACCCCAGAAGTCTCTGCTTGTAGTGCTTGGAATGTAGCACTGTAGTGCTATAACATCTAAACTTTAATTTTTTCACATTTTTCACAGTTTACGAGTTACAACACAATTTTTCTAAATTAAAGCTAAAAGCAACTAAAAAAAAAAACTCTAAAAACATTGTTCCAAACAAAATTAAAAACAAATAACATAAAATTGAAAATAAACATAGGAATGCCTCCTACGAGCGCTGTCTTTAACGTCTTTTAGCCGGATTTTGAACACCCAATTCAGAGGAGTTCCAAGATCATCACAGACTTGCATTTTTCCACTGGACCTTCCAAATAGTGCTTCAATCTCTGGCCATTCACCTTAAAGTGTCCCGTCTTCTCGCTATGAATTTGCACTACTCCATAAGGCAATGAGACAACAAATGTGTATGGTCCCGACCATCTCAACTTTAATTTACCCAGAAAAAGCTTCAATCTAGAATTAAATAATATCACCTTGTCTTCCAGTTGGAAATCCTTCCTAAGTATCCTTTTACCATGAAAGGCCTTAGACTTTTCTTTATAAATCCTTGCATTCTCATAGGCTTCATTCTAAAATTCATTGAGCTCGTTCAACTCCATAAGCATATTCTGTCCCGCCATAAAGAGATCAACATTCAGCTTTTTCATAGCCCAATAAGCTCTGTGCTCAAGTTCCACCAGTAAATGACAGGCCTTACCAAACACCAATTGATACGGTGACATATCGATCAGAGTCTTGAAGCTGTGCGATATGCCCAGAGTGAATCATCAAGCCTTTTCGACCAATCCTTCCTTGATGTATTTACAGTCTTCTCCAAGATGCTTTTTATCTCTCGATTTGACACTTCTACTTGACCATTTGCAAGTGGATGGTAGAACAAAGCCTTTTGATGATGAACTCTGTAACGAAAGGCTTTGTTCTACATGTTTAGTGGATGGTAGTTAACGATCCCGACCCCTTGCCGTTCCCGGCCTTTGCTGTTCATTCATAATCATGTATAACACAACATAGAATTCATAAATATTCACACATATGTTAAACATAAACAATAGGGCCGCGCCCTGAAGCACAAACAAAAGGGCCATGCCCTGCTCTACAGGTACAACAACTTTCTTACCTGTGTCCCGAGCTGGACAACTACCGTGATTCCGAGCACGATCCCCTAATCCGAGCTTTGTTGAAAACCTAGTCACAACGCATTCATAATAACCATCCATTAATCCTTAAACCAATTAATAGCTTCGAAATATTATTCTAACCTCTAGGACCTTGAATTCTGCTAATCCGGATAGTAGAACCCTTCCCAAACCTTAACATTTGGGTTTTTGAGCTTAAAATCCTCATTTCCCCTTTTTTCCCATTTTGAGCCGCAACCCACCTCCTAGGGCCGCGACCAGCTACAAGTTAGAGGGCAAAGCCCTCTCTACTGAAGGACATGGGTCGCGGTGCGCTAAGCCTTGCGCCATGACGCCTGGGCAAATTTTTGAGGACCCCAAGCCTCTGCGTTCAAACAGGCCGCGGCTCGAGCCCCAAAACCCAGAATTCCCCATGCATTTTACAGGCTAACCTCTAAAACTCACCAATTTTGAGCCTTAATCCTAGAATTCAGCCTAGGATTCATATCTAAGCAACAAAATTGATACAAGCATCCAAAAACTCAACAAAACATCATAACAACCTAAGCTCCACACTTAAATTCAACCAAACTTGAACCTAGGCCATCATACCAAAAATTATAGCAAAATACTTAGAAAATTCAATACAGAATTCTTACCTCTGTGATAGTTTCAGCCTGAGCTAATTCCCAAACACCTCAAGCGTTTAATCCTTCAATTCCTTAGTTTAAAATCCTAAAAAATTCTTCAAACCTTCAAGCACTAAAGAGAGGGAGAGAGTGCCGATTGTGAGAGATAGAGAGAGAGCTGGGAATTTCCTTCCTTTTTTCTTTCCTTAGTTCTAGTATTTTCTCAAAGCTACTCGCTGCCTAAGTCTACCCTAGTTGCCTAATGACCAAAATGCCCTCAAGTCTATCCTCAACCCTTCGATGTCACCAAGGGAAATCCTATCGTTTGCCACATCCTGCTAATTCCTCGAGTGTTCCTATAAATCCCCATTTAATCCCCGACACACTTAAACAAACATTAAATTACTACCCATTACCTGGTAATTCCCGAACACATACTATTTTCTAAAAATACCCCTAGGCTCCTCCCGAGCCGGGTATTCGATCCCATTGTAACTATTTAGCTGAACCATTCCTTAAGACCGTCTCGGATCGTACATCACGAACATATCACCACACACTTGTGGTATCAATCGCAATATACACATATATCACATTTATGCCCTCGATAGGCCAAAATTACAAATATGCCCCTAGAAAACAAATGGGGCCCACATGCATATATTCAATTCACCTAAACATGCATTTCTAATCATATAATCATTTAATTCACATATTAACATAATTAAATAAATTATTGCCCTTTCGACACGCTAATCAAGGCCCTAAGCCCTATTATCAAATTTGGGACGCTACACTTAATAGCAGAATGGTCTGTGTAGACAATCACCTTATTACAAATTAAATATGGCCTGAACTTATCGAATGCAAAGACAATTGCAAGTAATTCCTTCTCAGTAGTTGCATAATTTAATTGAGCATCATTTAAGGTCCGACTAGCATAATAAATTGTTTGGAATACCTTGTCAACTCGCTGCCCCAGAACCACTACTACTGCATAATCGTTCACATTGCACATTAATTCAAAGGGAAGTTCCCAATTTGGTGGTACCACGATCGGTGCAATGATCAATTTCTCTTTCAAAGTATTGAAGACACGTCTACAATCATCATCAAAATTAAACTGTACTCCATTCATTAATAAAGCAGACATGGGTTTAGAAATCTTAGAGAAATCTTTAATAAATCTCTTATAAAATCCAGCATGTCCAAGACAACTCCGAACACCCTTTACTGAAATTGGAGGAGGAAAGTTCTCAATAGTTGATATCTTTGCAAGATCTACCTCTATGCCTTTGCTTGAAATCTTATGGCCCAAAACAATTCATTCACTCAAAATGAAGTGACATTTTTCCCAATCCAGGACCAAATTAGAATCTTCACATCTTTTTAACACATTCTCAAATTTTTTTAAACACATATCAAATGAGGAGCCAAATAACGAGAAATCATCCACAAATATTTCAATGCTCTTTTCCACCATATCAGAAAATAGTGACATCATGCATCGTTGAAAAGTAGTAGGAGCATTGCATAATCCAAATGGCATTCTACGAAAAGCAAATGTACCATAAGGACAAGTGAAAGTCGTTTTCTCTTGGTCTTTGGGAGAAATAGGTATTTGATGATAACCGAAGTACCCATCTAGGAAGAAATAAAAATGATGGTCCGACAGTCTATCGAGCATTTGATCAACAAAAGGCAACAGGAAGTGGTGTTTCCTTGTTGCCTTGTTTAATTTTTGGTAATCAATACAAATTCTCCACTCCGTCACTATACAAGTTGGAATTAACTCATTGTTTTCATTTTTGACTACCGTCATTCCACCTTTTTTTGGAACCACTTGTATCGGGCTTACCCAAGAACTATTAGAGATTAGATAAATAGCACCAGCATCTAACCATTTCAAAATTTCTTTCTGAACCACCTCTTTCATAGTGGGATTTAGCCTCCTTTGAGCATCAATGCTAGGCTTGCTGTGCTCTTCCATTAGAATATGATGCATAATAGCAGAGGGACTAATACCCTTTATATTAGCTAAGGTCCAACCATTGGCCAATTTATGAGCTCAAAGCATTCTTAATAATTTTTCCTCTTCAACAGTATATAATCAAGTTGAAATAATAACTGGGAGAGTGTCATTCTTACCCAAATAAGCGTACTTAAGATGTTCCGATAAAGTCTTCAATTCAAGTACCGATGGCTTCTCAATAGATGGCAGTGGTCTCTTGGGCCCTTGTCCAAGTTCCTCATTCTCTTCTTATAAATAGGTCCATCGGAGTTTAACCAATCTACATATTCAATGACCTCAATGTCAACACAGTCTTCCATACTTGGCGAAATAAGACTCCTCTCAAGCTGATGTTTGATGAATTTTTCCTTTGATAAACTTTGTAATGACCCAACTATTTCTAAGACCTTGGACCATTAAAACTACTAGACATAGCTACTATTTTGATACAATCATAAGAAATAACATATCTCTATTGAAAACCCAAAATATTGTACCAATACAAAATAAAGTAAAAATATAAAATAAAATGTGATATGGTATGGGATCCCATTATTTACAAAACATAAAACAACTTTAAATACTAGTTGCAGAATTACATCAAAAACATAATTCAAAAGACTAAAATAAACGTCATCCTCGATCAACACGCAGTCCATTCATTCCATTCATCCTTAACACATAATCCAAGCTACCAAGAATCCTTCCGCCTCCATATCTATTTTCACGCATCACACTAAAAATAAAGGAGTGAGCCTAATGCTGAGCAAGGAAAATCTACTAACAACATACATCATATATCATAAGCATAAAACTACATTGTAAACATACACTATAAAACATATGACTATAAAAACATATATTACAATGGCCATCATAATTCTTGGGGCTTGTTACCTAGGCAAATCATATGCCCATAAATTTGTAGGGCTTGTTATCTAAACAAGTCATATAAATTTGTGGGGCTTGTTATCTAAACAAATCATATGGCCAAGGATTATAAAACACACTCTTGGGGCTTGTTATCTAAACAAGTCATATGCTTGTTATCTAAACAAGTCATATGCCCAAGGGCTATAAAACATTTTCTATACATATACATATCATAAAATACACAAATCATAACATAAACATATCATAACATATAAGCACATAAAATCTATCCTATTTTCCTTACCAAAAGCCGAGATATTTGGGAACAAGAACGGGATTAGAACACTCATATAAACCAACAGTAAAAATGGTGAGAATCTAAAGAAAAAGAGATGAAAAGAACACTAAACCATCCAAGAAGAAACTTACCAAGAAAGACCTTAAGTTTCAAGAACTTAAATACCTAATCAAGAATCAATAATAATAGTTAGGATCTGAATAAAAGAAACTAAAGAAAACTAAAGAATTATAAAGAAGTGGACTTAAGGAATAAGAATACCTTGAATGACCTTATGAATTGGTCTAAACCTCAATACTTAAATCACACTATTTCTCACTTCCCAAGTGTTTATAAAATCTTAGAATGATAAAGCTTTAACCCAAAACCCAAGTGTGTCTCTCTATAGTAACACTAGCACCTTGGAGGCTTTGATCATATGCTTGAAGAATGAAGAAAATGGCTGAGCAGTAGGTCCTATTTATAGAGTTCAAGGAGTGAAGCTAACACCTTTTAATTTGAATAAATAAATGATTATAAAATGAAAAAGATTTGAATTTTCGTTCAACTGATGCCCTGAACTCGGTCAAAATAGTTCAAAGGCAGGTCTAAGTGGTTAAGGGTATTTTTAAAATTCAAAAAGTCAAACTTCCAAAACTATACCCATGGAGCCGATATATCACCCGCCCTAGGCGATATATCGCCTCCCCCAGTATTCCCAAGGCTTGGTTGATCGTTCATTCAAAGTCAACGTCTTTTCCGTATCATTCGTAGGCGATGTATCGGCCCCTATGTTGCGATATATCGGCATACGTAGATATATTAAACACGTATTTGCACTTTTTCAGCATAATTTGAATTGGATAAACAGCTTTGACTGGGTCATAATACGATCCTAACAGCTATTGGAAGGTTCTAGAGCTTCTAGATCTTTCTTTTATTAAAACTATTCATAAAAACTACTACTACTACTACTGCTGCTGCTGCTGCTAGCTAAGAAAATATTCTGTGACTCTACAAACTTTCCACAATTACATTCAAACTAAAGCAACTATCGCTTTCTCTAGGATACTTCAAAGCCTTGAACACATTAAATACAACGTCATCGCCCTGTATTCTTGGCCTCAACTCTCCTTTTTGAACATCTATCAAGGCTTGACTAGTGGCTAAAAATGGTCTCCCCAAAATAATTGGAATATTTTCATCTTCCTCCATATCAAGCACAATAAAATATGTAGGAAAGATGACTTTGTCCACTTTGACAAGAACGTCTTCAATAATACTTCGAGGGTGTGTTAATGAACGATCGACCAATTGAAGAGTAATAGAAGTGGGTCTAGCTTCCCCCAAACCAAGTCTTTTAGATGCAGATAGCGACATTAAATTAATGATTGCACCCAAATCACATAAAGCTCTCTCACAATGAAAGTTCCCAATGGTGTAAGGTATAGTGAAGCTACCCGGATCTCTTAAATCTTGAGGAAGTTTCTTTTGAATGATTGCACTACACTCTTTTGTCAAAGCCACGATTTCATAATCCTCCACTTTTCTCTTATTAGACAATATCTCTTTCATAAACTTCACATAACTAGGCATTTGTTCAAGAGCCTCAGCAAAGGGAATGTTAATGTGACGTTTCTTAAATACCTCAATAAATTTGGAGAATTTTTTGTCAAGATTAGCCTTTCGGAAACATTGATGATAAGGAATCTTTGGTGTAGGCTTGGTGTATTTTGACTTCTCTTTCTTTGGAAGGTCTTCAGTAACCTTCTCTTGTGCTAGACTAGTGACATGTTGATCCTCTATCTTTTTTCCCTTGTCATTCACTGTAGGCCCATAATACTTAGTTCTGTTCCTCAAAGTGATAGCTTGACATTGCTCTTTGGGATTCACCACGGTGGAACTAGGTAGACCCCCTTGATAACAGACCGCCATTAGCTTTGCAAGTTGACCAACTTGTGTTTCTAAGATCCGAATGGAGGATCTTGTTTCTTTCATAAATTGGCTCAATAAATCAGCGGGTACCTCTAGTTTAGTCACTTGAGGCGGTGGTTGTTGATGTTGTGGCATTTGTGGCCTTTGATTGTCATAAAAGGGTCTTTGATTGAGCCCATAGGATGGTCGATTTGGAGGATATTGAGGCGGATTTGAATGATACTATGGTTGATGCCCTTGATTATTACTCCATGACAGATTTGGATGGTTCTCGTACGCTGGAGTATAAGTGTTTGAGTATGGGTTGTTATTCGATTGTCTTGGGTAATTACCAATGGTTTGCACCTTTTCAAGTGGAATATCATCTATTGAATAAGAACCCATTGCTAGACATTGCTCAAAGTGATGAAGGCCTCCACATGTCTCACTTTTAATAGGAGCAGGTTGTAGTTGCATTGCTTGAACTGAAATGTTATTTTGTTGTTGTATTTGCTTAGTAAGCGAAGCAATTTGAGCGGTGAGCATAACAATAGGATCAACTTCTAGAACTCCCGCCACCTTCTTATTTTCTCACTTAGTTGGCCATTGATAGTAATTCATGGCCATCTCCTCCAAGAGCTCATATGCTTCGTTAGCACTTTTGCTCATAAATTCTCCCCCCGCTGTTGCATCTATTATAGTCCTTGTGTCACCCCTCAGCCCATTATAAAAAGTGTGCACCAACATCCATTTCACGATACCATGATGTGGGAATTTTCGAAGCAGCTATTTAAACATTTCCCAAGCATCATATAATGATTCCCCCTCAAATTGACATAAATGATTTATTTCACCTCTAATCCGGACTGCTTTACCAGGAGGAAAATACTTAGCGAGGAACTTTTGGGCAAGGTCTTCCCATGTTGAAATGGAGTTGGCTTGCAGCGAAATTAACCAACTTTTAGCTCTGTCTCTCAAAGAAAATGGAAATAGCCTCAAACAAATTACATCATTACTTATTCCATTCATTTGGAAAGTAGTGCATAGCTCCAAAAAGCTTGTAATATGGAGGTTCAGATCCTCATTAGGTAGCTCCCCAAACTGAACGCAATTCTGAATCATTTGGATAATCAAAGGCTTGATCTCAAAATTATTCACCTCGACAATAGGTGGGCGAATACAAGAGTGTATCCCTGTAACAGTAGGGAGCACATAGTCCCTCACTGGTGGGTCTGCCACACCTCCAACATTACCCTCACTACCCTGATTCAGATTGTTGTTGGTAATATTATTAATGTTCTGTGCCATTCTTTCTAGTCTTTTTTGTTTTCTTTTTCTTCTGCAGGTCTTCTCAATCTCAGGATAAACAGGCACTAGTATATTCGAACCCTGACGTCGCATAAACTAGGTCACCTAAAATTGAGAAATTTAAAAGCAACTAAAATTAGAAAATGTTAGAATAAAACTAAATTAGAACAAAAAACAATTAATTTTTGATATTGGTTATTAGTCCCCGGCAACGGCGCCAAAAACTTGATCGGTAAAATATGCACGCAAGTATACGTGGTCGTGTCAAGTAATAAATTTTGTAAGAACAAATATCGTCCCACAGAGACTATTAACTAATTACCAATAATCACTTTTCAATTTCTATTTGATGATTAAAATTAAGATGAATAATTCTAAACTACGAACACAATTGAAATAACTGTAAACAGAACAATGAATCAAACGATAAAATCAATAACAAAAAGCCTAGGGAATTAATTTCATCAAATTTTCATTCTATTAATTTTAATTGTATTAAGGTACTGTCAACCAATATGTAACCTATGTCTATATAATGATAGCATATTCAATTTGCATCTTTCGAGTTTTGAATCAAAATCATAAATCAAGCAAATAGTGATAAAGTATTTACTGGCATCAGACAAACATCATATATATTAGAATAAAGAAGATGTATAAATAGAACATCATAATAAAATTAAATTGAAATTCAAGCGACTACATTAACCCCTACATAGAGGATTTAGTTCATAGATAACATAATGATAATAACATTCAGATAATTTTTTTATAGAAAATAACTTAAGGAATTAAGGTGAAGAAGAAATCTAGAAAACAATAAACAAGTAGTCTTTTCTTTATATAGGGTTAACAAAACTAACAAGGCTCCTAAAATTCGCTAAATAATGTCACTTAAATAGTTGTCCAATGCTCCAAAGTGAAAAAAGCATTTTATCCTTCTAAAAATGGCTTAAAATTGCAAAATCGTGTCGATAGTGCTGTAGTGCTAGGTTTTGGGCGCTGTGACTCTTATAATAGAGCAGAATTCCATTAAAAATCAGCCAACTAGCTTTGTAGTGCTAGGTATGTAGCGCTACAATCAGACCCCAATGAATTTCTCTTAGCGCTGTCGCGCTATTTACAAAAATAAAAAGGCATTTAAGAACTCCAATTAGCGCTATAGTGCTATTGTGCTAGCGATGGGGCGCTAGTGACAGTAGCCTAACTCGGGCTTCTTGCTTCCAAAGCGACTTGATTTTCTCCAAAGTAGCTCAATTTTTCATCTCTTTTCACCGTCTTAACATCAAAAACCTGAAACATGAACAAAAAAGCATAAAACCGGAATTAAATAGCCCTAAACTAATGAAAACCTTTCAAAAAACTAGACCATAAACGAGCCTAAAACTCGTTTATCAATTGTTTGGCAAGACTCGAGTATGTTTGACTTTATCTTCTTAAATGGGACAAATTAATTTATTGACAGTTTACTTTATTAAAGTATTTTTGACATATGTTATTTGTTAATGTAGTTGGTGGTATTTTCCATGTTGAAGCCATGTCCCAGTGAGGTAGACTACTACAGTAGCCTCTCAGACATTGATGATCAGTTATTCCCTGAGTTGGGATCAGTTGTAGTGGAGGCTAAGAATGCAGTGGAGGAAGTAGAGCCCGAGAAAGAGGCAGAGAAGCTGGTAAAGGTTGCAAAGACAACTTCTATTTTTAACGAGGATGTCCCAAGGGTTGAGGAGGGCACTACACAAGCCTCTGCACCTTCCTCTAGTTAGGTTACCCAGCCTGATTATGAGTAGTTGATGTAGAGGCTCCGAAGGATTGAGGAGGGTCAATCTGATTATGCGTAGTTAGTGCAGAGGCTATAGAGCAGTTGAGGAGGGCCAAGCGACTTTACTTAAGAATAAAACTACGATCATGGATCAAATGGCGCAATTGATTTCAATGGTCTCTGATTGATCTAGGGAATAGAGTCGATCCACCCATCCATACTCAGATACATATTAAGATGTTATGCCTCATGAATACGAGCCCAATGATCCACCTTTCACTCCACAGGTCCAGACATTTGTTGTTGCCAGTGATGCCGACAGTCCTTGTGTACGAGTGTTACAACTTGAGGAGGCAGCTGGCCTTGAATTTATCAGGAAGAAATGCAAGCCTAAGTGTTATGATGACTTCACCGACCCTACGAAGAGGCCAAGATCAGATAAAAAGGCACTAGTTACGGACCCTTTGAAGAAGTGTGACTAGCAGCAAGAGAAGAGTTTCCATAAGTGGCTGATCGAGAAGATTGACAACAAGAGGGATCGATTTGTCCATACTAGGACGCACGATGTGGCATGGTTATTGCAGTTGCACACCATTCAGACTTAGCTTTGGGATTCAATATGTAAATTATAATTATGTTTTAAATTCAATCAATAAACATATTTGTTTATCCATAAATCAGCTGCTGATGACGTGGCAAGGATTTACGACACGTAGCAGAGATACAGCTCGCCTATTGACCAGCATTATTTCCACATGGAATATCACGTTTTATATACGACCAGAATGGTCGTATACTCCGTTCATTTATGTAAAGATCTGTACAGCTGTAGTGATATCCGAGAATATCTCTTCATTATGATCTGCAGATCCATTTATTAAGGATAGATATTATTTCCTAATTCATGTAATCCTTCCTAAGCCTATAAATACTCAAGAAATAGCTCAGGGAAGGGGATCGATCTTTTTCTTTAAGAATTATATTACTATTATCCATCGTTGTATTATTTTCTTCTTCTAAGGTCTGTGAAACTCAGGACCCTAGTTCTTTGATCACACCTTTGAAGCTCAATACTAATAATAGTGCCAAGTGGACGTAGGTTATTACCAATCATTGGGGCCGAACCACTATAACTCTCTGTGTTCTTTATTTTTCCATTAGATCATTTTCTCAAGCTCTATATTACTTTTCTGTCATTTTCTAGACTCCGAGTCGTTTACCAAAATCAGGGTCAACAATATTGATGGTACTGAAAAATTTACATGTTTTTTCAGCATATTGATGTCGCTCTGCACATGCTGTGCTGTCGACGCCACTTTTATCACGCCACATTTCGGCAGGATGCTTGTAACGTCCTGAATTCGCTATTAAGGCAGAGTGCCTTACTGTGCCTGGAGGGCATTATCAGATTTATATGTGGAATTAATGGAATATATGTATGATTATGTGGTATAAATGATTTATTTGGTAATGTGAATATTTATGCATGTTTATGTGTATTAAATATGAATGTGGGCCCGTTCTTGTAAATAAGGGCACATTTGTAATCTTTGACCTGTTGAGGGTATATTTATAATATATATGCTTTATGAGTGAGACCACGATATTGTGGAGATATATTTGAGATGTGTGGTCCAAGGCGATCCTAGTGAGCGGATTAGCGAAATAGTCACAACAGGGTTAAATACTCAGCTCGGGGTGAGCCTAGAGGTATTTTGGGAACTTAGTGAGTATTCGGGATTTATCGGGTAACAAATAGTTATTTGGTGATTAATTGGATATGTCGGGATTAATTGGGAATTTATAGGGCTACTTAAGGTTTAGTGGGAAAATGGTGACAAAAGACGCTTTTTCCCTTGGGGCATTAAAGAGTAAGGTTTTGTTCTAGGGGCATTTAAGTAGTTTTGGTATCAAAGGGGATAGACTTAGGAATGCCTTCAAGAATTAACAAGAAGCATCAAGTCACATTCTCTCTCTCTCTCCCACGTTTGCTCTCTCTCCCTCTCACGATGGAAGTTTGGAAGATTTAAAGGGAATAACACTAAATCTTTGAGTTTTGGGGCAAGGATTGCTGGGGAAATTGAAGCTGAGTGGGGCTGGGAGCTTCTATGCTTAAGGGAGCAACTAGGATCGATCTAAATAGAGGTAATTGGAAGTATTAGGTTCTAAAGTTTAAAGTTTTTATGAATACTTAGTTTCTTTAAGGCTTTTGGTTGAGTTTTTATGAGTTTGTGGTGCTCTGAGTGTAAAATTGAGGTATTGGCGTTCAATTGTGGCTTTGGTTCAAGTTTGGGATGGATTTTGATAAGTTTGGCTCGGGGAAAACGTAAGGAAAATGTTGGAAAATCTGGGTTCACGGGGTTGCGCCGTGACACTATTCTTAGAGTGCCACAACACGCATGAACTCAGTGGCCTAACGAGGTTTTCTGAACCATCTTAATGCCGTGATGCTGGATGGATTGCATCGCGGTGCGTGTCTAGGAAAATGAGGGCTCAGGTCCTCTGACTTGTAGAGGGCCATGGCGCTTGCTAGTGGTGCCGCGACTCACATAGAGAACATTGGCCAATAAAGGGTTTTAAGCTTGGGAACTCAAACCTAAAGGCTCGAGAATTATTCTACTACCCGGTTTAGTAGAATTTGAGATCCCTAAGACTAGAAATATACCTTGAAACTCTTAAATAGTCTAAGTGATTGATGGTTATCCATTATTGTGTTGTGACTAGGTTATACCGCTAAGGCTGGGGAATAGGGATCATGCTTAGGATTGCCATACGCTATCTGCTTGAGACTCGAGGTAAGAAAACTTCACCCGGGTTGTGATTGGGGCTCAGACCCCTGTTAATAAATATGACTATGACTATATGTGAGAATATGGCTATAATTGTATTTGAGAATCGTGAATATCTGGTAGGGCATGCTTGTATATGTTGCATCTGATTGTGTGTTGTGCAATATATATGTGATTATATCTATTCTGAAGGCCGGACTAATGGTGCGGAGCCTGATAGCAAGCGTGCAGAATGCAGCCCGACCTAAGCATGCCTAGTCAGCTATAAGATCAAAGGACTCGGCCTAAGGGTGCCGGGCCTAAACGTTAGACAAATAAACAAAAGTGTTGATTGCACTTAATTAATTGTATTGATTGTTAAGATTGGATTATGTGTTTGATTGAGAAGATTATTACTGCTGAGTTTATTGCTTATATCCTGTTGCTGATTAAATTTATTGATTTAAGTTTGCTGTTTATATATTGTTGCTCGTTTGTACCTATTGATTTAAGTTTTCTTGCTGGGCCTTGGCTCACGATTGCTATGTGGTGCAGGTAAGGGAAAGGGAAAGTCAGACCAACCATGTGTTGGAGAGCTTCAAGGGCAGTGTGTATATATGCAGCCTACTCGACCGCCACAACTGAGATAGCCTTGGAGGAACAAGGGTTGAACCTTGTTTTGCCGCTTAGGATGACTAATTTGTATTCCATTTGTCTTTTATCAGTCTGTAACCAATTTTTGGGATCATCTGTATAAACTTAATATTTTAATGAAAAATAATTACTTTGTTGACCAAAATTTTTAATACCTAACCTTGATATAGTCTTTAATTACACATTTAAGCCCAAATGACTCGCTTAGCGAGTTAAGCACTATTTTAAACACACAATGTAACAGTCTTGGCTAACCAGGGCGTTACAACTTGGTATTTGAGTGGTCTAGGTTTAAGGGTTCCTGAAGACTGGCTAGGCATGTACACTTGTCGCTAAAGATAAGCTCGATTCATGGTATGGTATCCAATAACATGACGATGTGTTTGATTGTTTAAATTGAACCTATGTGCCTTATCTGGATGCTAGAATAGAGAGCATGATGTATATAAATGTATTTTGTGGGAGTAAGACTTGATAATTGATGCTTGAATGTTATAGACTTGCGTCTTTGTATGCATATTGTATGTGGCCACTGCGTTGTTTAGCCCTGCCCATGGAATGGAAATGGTTATGAATATGAGGGTTGATATGTTAAGTAATTGATTGTGGACACATTCGAAAATTATGTGTCCAAGGCAGTCAACTTGACAGACATTGTTAGTATGGGGGTTGTAGATGATAGTCGGGGACAGAACCCTCCATCTGCCCCTAGAATTGGTAGCAGATGTTTGCTGACATGCAAGCAAGATTGCAAAAGTAGGAGGATGAGATTATGTGGTTGAGACAGCGGGTTCCGTCAGGGAATGCTGCTCCGTATGTTTTGACAACAATCGCACCAGTTTTGGTTTTACCTGAGGGTGGAAATAGATGGGAATAATTGTATGAAAGATTCCAGAAGAATTTTGCTCTAGCTTTCGAAGGAGGCTTGGATCCGTTCAGAGCTGAATAGTGGATGGGCATGATTAGCTCCATCCTTGACTATATGGGAGCGGTAGGCAATGATAGAGTGGCTTCTACCACGTACATGCTGTGGGAGGATGCCCGAACGTGGTGGGAAGTGGTATCCCAGACCCAGAATGTTGTCATGATGGGTTGGGAGGAATTTAGACAATTTTTCAATGAGAGGTACTACTGTGATGCAGTTCGAACTGAGAAGACCAATGGGTTTATGAACTTGGTTCAGGGTAGTAAGACAGTGATAAAGTATGTCAATGAATTTGATGGGTTAGCCGAATTCACCTTTGATTTGGTACCAATTGATGTGGCCCGGAAGGAGTGACTCATTCGAGGACTGAACTCTGGGATGGCTCAAAGCGTTAGGATCTCTCCAGTGCATGAGATTTCTGCCTACGCTCATGCAGTAGGGATGGCCCTTTCTATAGAGGACGCATGAGATGAGACATGGAGTGAGAGTGCCGTAGGGCAGGAAGCCCAGGCAATGGTATCCCCATTTGTGGGATCAGGTAGGGGCGGAGGCCCCAGTAACCAGAAAAGAAAGACCCTTAATAGTTCTACTACTCCTAGTCCTGATAGGAGGGGTCATAGTATTCGGGGCGGCAACAAGGTCTTAAGAAGTTATCTAGTATGTACAAGATTCAGGAGATTCCATATGGGAGAATGCCTAATGAAGGCATGTTTTCTATGTAGAATAGTTGGGCACTTCAAGAAGGATTGCTCGAGGTCGAAGGAAGAAGAACCAAGGAGTGCGAATAGCTCAACTCCAGCTCGAGTGTCCGCCTCGATGCAATCAGAGCCCGAGGCTAGTCCCTCGGAGGCGGCAGGTCAACTTCCTAGTTCCCATTCCTTTATATTGTGCTGAATGAGTCTGACACTACATATCTCTTAGAAGAGAAATAGATATGTGGCAGATGCTGTATGATTGTTACATTACGGGGCTTGAGACTTTAGTGTCTGCTGGGAAAAATTGGTAATTTCTAGGAGACGGGTCGGAGTATTATTGGTAGAAAGTTAGCAGTAATAATTGATTGAGCTGGTTATATGAGAATTTTGATATGATCCCAAGTACAGATTAGTCTGCCAAATAAGGGACAACCATGGATTGTAAGAAGGGATGGTGACTTCTAATTTTAAAGGGGAAGGAACCAATTGCGTTCACGAGATGCCTAGCTACTATGGTAGGTACCATTAGGATTATATCAGTTAGACCAGATGAAAACTGGATAAGCCAGTGAGGTTTCAGTTGGGTTTATGAGGATTCGATGAGATCGTTGTCGCGTCAAGAAATTGAGTGTGCTCCGGGATTAAGGCAGGGATAGAACCGGTATCAGAGACATCATGAAGAATGATGCTAGCTGAGCAGAAAGAATCAAAGGTTCGATCGAAGAAGTTATTGGACTTGAGGGTTAATTAGACGAAGCATCTCACCATGGGATATGTCAACACCATTTGTTAAGAAGGGAGACAAGTTTGTGAGAATGTGTGTCGCATATGGATAGCCGAATAAAGTAATTCTCAAGAATAGGTACCCATTGCCAAGAATGAAGGATTCGTTTGCCCGGTTGCATGGTAAGACAGTGCTCTCAATAATTGACTCATCGATCTGGTTATTACCAGCTGAGGATCAAGGAAAGAGACATTTCAAGAATTTCCTCTCGTACCAACTATGATGTAACGCCCTATTTCCTTAGATCCGTTACTAAGTGAGTTTAAAATGTGCAACTAACTCGCTAATCGAGGTTTTAGGACAAAAGTGTAATTAAACCATAAAGCAGAGTGATAATCTTGGGAATAAACCTATCATTGAAAATTATAAGACATTTAACATTTGGGATCCCAAAAACATTGTTTAGAAATCTTTACAACTCAAAATATAACCAGAGTCGACTAAACGACAAAATTCAAGTTTAGTACAATCATCTCCCAAAAACACCCCTGGCCATGGTAGCCAGGCAGACCAGACATGTATGCGCCGCTCGTCATGCTCACCATACTCAAGGTTGATCGACCTTTCCTTTGCCTTTACCTGCACCATAGAGCACCCATGAGCCGAAGCCCAGCAAGAAAACCCCCACAAGCAGATAATATATGCATATCAAACACTTAACATATAAACAAGCCATCATCAGGCTATAAACGTACGGCCATGCCATCCCAGGCGCTTTACCAGGCCCTGGATTCGTGCTCTATACCGTAAGGATATCCCAGGTATCCCTTGGGATCTCACCCTGGCAACTCGCACTCCGCATGCTATACACTGCTCCCAGCCCCTTGCCGTTCTCGGCCTTCGTCGTTCCCGGCCTTCGCCGTTCCCGGCCTTCGCCGTTCCATCATTTATATACACACATAACATAACTAAACATATATTTAACCACATATAAATTCAATCAAAGGGCCACGCCCTACAACACAGTCATATAGGGCCGAGCCCTACAACTCAATCATATAGGGCCGAGCCCTGCAACACAAGCTCTATGGGGAATAGTAGTTTTCTTACCTGTGTCCCGAGCTTCCCAAGTACCGATGTCCTGAGCACAGTTCCCTAGTCCGAGCCTCACCGAAACCCTAGCCACAACGCATTAAAAATTTCCACTCATCAAGTTCTAATCCATTATATAGCTTTAGATTATGGTTCTAGCCTCCAGGACATTGAATTCTATCAATCCGGGTGATAAAATCCATCCCGAGCCTTAACTATTGAATTCCCGAGCCTAAAACCTCTTAAGAACCCAAAAATGCACTAAGCACCGCGGCCCTAAGGACTCATGCCGCGGCCCCCAGCTCAACCCGAGGCCCTGCCTCAAAACAGCCTACACGCGCCGCGACCCTTCCTAAAGGGTGCCGCGGCACGCCTTCAATTCCAGACGCCCCAAGTTCTAAGGGGCCGCGGCTCAGCAAGAACAGAGCCGCGGCCCGACCCCTCGAGCCTAGAAAAACTCACCATTTCCACCTCAAAAACCAGTCCAATTATCCACAGAATCAAGCCAACAATCCAAACTAATCATCACAGAGGTTATACTATAGATTCAGTAGCAAAACCCAACAAGAACTCAAGCCAAAAACCTCATCAAACCCAAATTCAATTCTTCACCCAACACACATGCATACTCTAAGAAAACCAGCAGAAATTTCAAACACAATCCTTATAATTTAAAACTTACCCTTGCTGAATTGAGTCTCTAAGTTGATCTCCTAAGCCCCAAGCTCCTAGCCTCCAAAGCTCTAGCTTGATTCCTAGCTTCCAATTCCTTAGTTTTTGACTAGTTTCCTCCAAGATGTCACTAGGCCTCCAAGCTTCCAAGGAAAAGATGAGAGAGAGATAAAATGGGTGGGTCGGTTCCTCAATTCTGAATGTTTCCTTTTTTTTGTTTTATTCAACTTAAGCTTCTAAGGTTACCTCAAAGCTCGGGGTGCCAAAAACGTCCCCGAGGGAAAAATGGTAAATTTCCCCAATATTCCCTCCTAGGCATTCTAACCTCAAATATATCTCTAAATATTTATTTCCATGGCCCGATAACCCCATAAAATATCTAATACCCAACATACCCCTCGACTCGTCCCGAGTCAGATTTTCGACCTCGTTGTGACTTTCTAGCTAACCGCTCCCTAGAACTGTCTCGGATCGTGCAACACAGATATAACACAATTATCATGTTTATACCCTCAACGGGCTAAAATTACAATCATGCCCCTAATAACCAGACAGGGCCCACATGCATATTTAATTCACCTAAAAATGCATCACTAATCACATATTCACACAAATTCACATATTAAAAAATTATTCACTTATTGCCCTCCAGGCTCGCTAATCAAGGCCCTAAGCCTTATTAGCAAATTTGGGTCGTTACATATGACGTGATGGATCTATAGTGAAGGCTCTTAAACTAACCAATGCTTCAGCGGCCCACGCAAATTTAGCAAGTAGAGAATATAGAAATGGTGCTGACAAGTTGTATTTGGATCGACCAAGAATATTTTGGATTACTTCCGGTTAAGAACAGAACACGAGTAACATTTTTTTCGCTGATACTACCGAGGCTGAGGAAGCGAGGAGTTACAGGTAGGGTTCCAGAAGGGATAAGTTTTGATTTCTCTAGAGGATATTCAAGGTCCCATTGCAGGAAGTGATGGGATCTTGTATGATGTAATTAAGATAGAAACATTAAGGAGTTTGCTAAAGGAACACCTTAGAGGTTAGAAGCATGGTGAGACTGGCGAAACACATAAGCTTTTACATTGAAGCATCTTCGAGGATTGCCATACCCTTGACTGAAGGAATGTAGGAACCTAAAGTTTATCTGACTCGATAGTTGCATGCCATATTTTAAGAAGATGAATTAAAGGTTGATTAGGACTCTATAATATTAGAATATGCATGTGATGAACTAATACAAGAGGATGGTACGATGGACACTATCCTTGCTTAAAAAGTGGAGTTATATTGCGGTGCGTCAAGGACTAGGGTGCGCTCGTGTGTAGACTGAAATTGTGATTGTTCGTGCTTCACAGTGGATGATGGGATAGGAACATAAATGTTCTACAAGGTAAGCTGAGTTGACAGTAATGCTAGATAGCCATGGTTGAGGTGAGGTGACGACATTTATGGAAAATAAGTACGTACACCAGCATGAATTTTAAAGCATTTTGTCACCCATAGGGGGTTGACCATGAGACAAAGGCACCAGTGGGAACTAGTAAATAACTCACATTGATATCCTTTATTACCCAGTAAAAACTAATGTGGAGGCTAACACCTTGAGTGAGAGAGGTCCGTGCCCATTGTATGATTTATAATGGACTACAGTAAGGTTAGGTGAGGTAACGACCAGGATTGGTACAGAATCCGTGATTGATAATTGGCAGACATACCTCTATGAACAATGAAGTACAGAAAGAAGATCTTGTAGGAATGGTTAAGAATCCTACCATTTTAGTATGGACAGGTTAAGATATGAGGACTGAATGAGTGATCCAAAGGATGTTGGCTTTTGATCATGTGATTGACAGTGCAGCGGAAGCATGGGATAATATTTCAATGCAAAAATAACAATTATTAAAGGAAAAGAACGAATCACTCTAGGAACCATAACTAGAATAAAATCTTTCTCATGCGCATGAATCTGAATAAAATAGAAACTTACAAATACCTTTTCTAGATGTAGAACATGTATAGATCAAATAGCGTTTTAGCCTCCTAACCCACCATCTTCCATACTATGGCTCTCATAAAGAGAAGGAGACAGGTGGATGTCTATGCTATTTGGTAGGATACACAATAACACACTTTGGAATCTCAACACATGAGAGAGTGTTCTTCTCACAATATAGAGAGAACAAAGTTCTCTATTTTTCTCTCTTGGCAAATAACGTTAATTGCATCTAATGTCTCTTTCTCATGATGTTATGTTATATTAATATAAAAATTAAAAGAAGAACCAGCCCTAATCACATTGGGCCTCTGCGTGGGCCACAATCAATTTGGACCGTGGTTTGGTGCCAACTACAAGGCTTTGGGCCCTCTGGTATTTTATCTTTATAAAATGCTATTTGTTGGGCTGCTATCGTATTATTTTAAGTAATATACAATTATACCACATAATTAAATATGATTAAATTAATTTCACAAAATTATTAATATAATTTTATTTGCTATTAAATATTATTTCACAAATAATATTATTTTGTGAGATTAAAAATAATACTTTATTATTTTTAATTATTTCCTTTTAATACTGAAATCCTACCTTTGTGTTATTGAGCTAGTACGGGGACAGTATGGACCCATAGTTCTATGCTCCAATAATTTAATTAATTTCACTAACTCTTAGTTCCATTAATTAATTTATTAACTATGAATTATTCCAATAAAAACTCATAGTTTAACTCTCAAAACTATAGTCTTATATTATTACAAGCTGTAACGTCCTCCTAATCCAGGACCGTTACACTGTGTACTTTAAATTATGTCAGACTTGCTAATCAAGTCATTTGGTTATAAATGTGCAACTAAGGTTAACGTAAAGGGTTAGAGTTAAAAAATTTGGTCAAAGAAACTGTTGACTTTTTATTTAAAAAGTTTCATACATACATGGGATCCCAAAATATTACAAACAAATGTTTAGAAAGGTGTATATACATAAAAGTTACAATCCATTGACCTAAGAAGAAAAATTAGGGCTACAACCCTAGTTCCTCTAAGATATCCTCGACCGTGGTAGACGAGCAGCCGCATATGTACACGCCGCCACCGAAGCTCTCCAACTCATGGTTGGTCAATATTTCCTTTTCCCTTACCTGGACCACATGGCACCCGTGAGCCAAGGCTCAGCAAGAAAACTTAAACATGTGCATAAAAAGAAAATACATATTTCTAGATACTTATATAGCATTCCCAATAGTAATAACCTACTCATGCAGGCATACAATTAAAAATAAATGGTCATTGACCCATTCAGGGGCTGCTTCCCTGAATAGTTGACCATAAAGTCAACCCCGGGGCCCTATGCCCTAGCTATGTGACCATCGAGTCACCTGGGGCCCTCACCCTTAGCTCTGGGTAACTAACCCTCGACCTTAAGGCTTGAGTAATCTTAAGCTAATCCTTAGGCTCGGGGTACCAAATATGTCCTCAAGGGCAAAGTTGTCAAAATCCCCAGTATTCCCCCCGAATCTCACTAACTCCAAATATATCCTCAATTAGTCATTCCCATTTCCCGATAACCCAATACTGTGCTAAAGACCTAAAACACCCCTTGACTCGCCTTGAGTCGGGTATTGGGCCCCATTGTGACTTTCCCGCTAACTTGCTCCGTAGGATTGTCTCGTGCCGTATAACCCAAATAAACCCACATAATAATGCGGTCTTTCACACATATCACATATATGCACATACATACAATTTTTCCCATATAACGGGCCAAATTACGAAAGTTGCCCTTCTAATAAGAAACGGGCCCACATGCATATTTAATACTCCTAAACATGCATAACTAGTTGTATTATCATATAACTCACATAATCACATCATCATACACAAATATATCATATAAGCATATAATTCCATATATTGCCATCTTGGCCCCTTAATCAAGGCCCTACACCTTATTAGGTAATTTGGGACGTTACAAAAGCTATAGCTATAAAGCCGTCCATTGATTTAGTCTTTGCAAGAGTTATGACCCTCTGCTAGTTGTTCATAATTAAAACTAGGTCTTGATGTCCATTAACCTCTTTACTTATGTCTTTATCAATTAGTTCCATTGATCCTCTAATGAACATTAATTTATAAATTTAATTATAGAAATGGATTTCTATTCTCTAATAGAAATTGAGAGCTCTATGTTCAAGCCCCGAATCAACAATAAAAGGAACAACTAATCTACTTTCATTTAAGTAAGGAGCATATTCCATATCTGTGAAGTATGTTCCCAACCACTTGTAGTTCTATGACTCCAAGATATCAGGAATTCGATTGTAGGAATATTGAACCTTACCCGATAAGTCAAAAGTCATAAAAGCACAAATAGGAGTTCATTACTCACTTCAAGATTGAGGTCAAGTATCAAACGACCATCGATTGATGAATGTTGAACTTCTATATTTTAACAGAGATTATCAAAAGTTCTTTCTTTCATCATGTCCCAGTTCAATACAATCTGTTATCCATAAAATTAGCATTGATGACGTGGCAAGTAATCCCTGGACATGTGGCTGACACCTGGAAGCGTCTGCTAAAATATCAACCAGAGGACACATTAGAAGCAGTGTAAGCCTGTCTTACCCGCGACCAGTCTGGTCGATGGTTCCGTGTACAAGGCGACATTTATGGGAAGATCTTTATGAATCCCAAATTAATCTCATACAATCTTCTGGGTATCCGATTATTCAGGAAAGAATATCTGTAACAATCTTTTGTAATCCCCCTTGAGCCTATAAATAGCAAGAGATAGCTCAAGGGAGGGGACTTTTTGGCTTTTGAATCACTTGAGACTATAGTAATTCTCCTAGTAAACTTGTATCGTTCTTTAGAGATTAGTGAAACTCATTGAACCCGAGTTCTTTGATCACTCTTCTGATTTTGATATCAATATCATTCTAAGTGGACGTAGGTCATTACCAGATCATGGGGCCGAACCACTATAAATTACTGTGTCTTATTTACTTTTGTCATTACGTTCTTCTCATCTCTTTCATTCATATCAAGCAAATTTTGACTCCGTGTCAGTTGGCCAAATCTTGGGTCAACACAATCTATATTGTATACAATACCTTAATCTCTTTGTGTCGCTACACTTAATAGTCTGGATTAACTGTTCTGTCTTAAACAGAAGATAGATCGTGCTCATAATCTTTAGTAAATAAAGCTCCCACTTTATTTAGCGATTACGAACAATTTTTATGTTATTATCTTGTATTAAATCCTCTTGTATATATATCATTATACATATACTTAATTCAAGACCACATCAATAATATTGGATCTTCATGATAAATGACGTGTATAATTAAATACAAATATGAGTGCAAAATATTAACTTTATTTAATTAACAATAATCGTTCATATAGAAATACGATTTAAGGGCACAAATCCCAACAATCTCCCACTTTCCCTAAAGCAGATGAGCCATGTTGTGTAATCCTAAATCTAAAAAATGACTATAAAAAATCGTAGCAGGCTTCGTCTTCGTAAAGGGATCAGTATGGTTGTTTGCTAATTCAATCTTCTGAATGATTACATCCCCTCTGTGTACTATCTCTCTTATGAGGTGGTACTTACACTCTATATGCTTGGCACTCTTATCGCTTCTTTGTTCTTCTGAGTTGGCAACCGCTCCATTGTTGTCATAGTAGAGTATGATTGGTTTATCCATATTTGGAACAATTTCCAGATATCCCAAAAACTTCCCAAGCCATACAACCTCCTTAGTTGCTTCACTTGCAGCAATGTATTTTGCTTCCATGGTGGAGTCAGCAATGCAAGCTTGCTTTATACTCATCCATATAATTGCTCCACCCCAAGTGTGAAAACAGATCCAGACGTAGATTTCCTAGAAAATTTTTCAGATTGGAAGTCAGAATCTGTATATCCGATTGAAATCAAATTCTCTTTGGAATATACTAGCATATAGTCTCTCGTTCTCCTTAGATACTTGAGAATATGTTTGACTGCTTTCCAGTGATCGAATCCTAGATTTGACTGGTACCTACTGACTATACCCACAACATAGGAAATGTCATGTCTGGTACATAACATTGCATAGATTAAGCTTCCTACTGTGGAGGCATAAGGTATTCGTCTCATTTCTTCATCCTCTTGGAGTGTCTCTATGCATTGGTTATTGGAGAGGTGAACACCATGACGAGATGGGAGGTTTCCCTTCTTGGAGTTCTGCATCGCATACTTCACAAGTATTTTATCTATATAAGATACTTGAGAAAGTGCCAACAACTTCTTTCTGCGGTCACAGATTAATCGTAACCCAAGAATGTAGCTTGCCTCTCCCAGATCTTTCATTTGGATTTGGTTTGCTAGCCAGACCTTTACGTCAGATAATTTATTCACATCATTCCCAATGAGTAATATATCATCTGTGTATAAAACTTGAAAGACCACTTTGTCCTTATCAATTTTCTTGTATACACAAGGCTCATTGACATTTTGATCAAAACCATAAGATTTAACAGCTTGGTCAAATCTTATGTTCCACGATCTAGACATTTGCTTAAGTCCATAAATGGACCTTTGTTGTTTGCAAACCTTTTGCTCTTTGCCTTGTTCTATGAAACCATCTGGTTGTACCATAAAGATACTTTCATCAAGGTGACCATTTAGAAAAGCCATTTTGACATCCATTTGCCAAATATCATAGTCAAAATGATTGGTAATGGATAAGAGGATCCGGATAGATTTTAGCATGGCCACAAGAGAAAATGTTTCTTCATAATCCACACCTTCTTTCTATGTGTAGCCTTTAGCTACTAGCTTTGCTTTGAAAGTCTCTACTTTCCCATCAACTCCTCTCTTTCTCTTGTATATCCACTTGCACCCAATGGGTTTTATATCTTGAGGTGGATCTACAAGTTCCCAGACTGAGTTGGAATACATCGACTCCATCTTGAGCTTCATAGCTTCAAGCCATTGTTCCTTATCAGGATCATTCATCACTGATGGAAAGTCAACGGGTCATCAACATTGTCATCAGATATTGCAACTTGTGCTTCTTCGAATCCAGTATAATGAACAGGTTGTCTAATAACTCTCCCACTACGACAGACTACTGTAGTATCTTGGTTTGGTGTTGTGGTCTGTTCTGTTCCAACTTCTAAAGTCGGTTGTGGTGTGATTTTATCACCAAGTAACTCCTCGAGTACAACCTTACTTTGAGGTTTGAAATCCCTCATATAGTATTCTTCCATAAAAGTAGCGTTTGTCGATACAAATATTTTCTTTTCTGTAGGATTATAGAAGTAACCTCCTCTCATGCCTCTTGGGTATCCAACAAATAAACATACTTCAGATCTAGGTTCAAATTTCCCGGTCTTAGCTTTAAGCACATGTGTTGTACATCCCCATATACACGCATACCTCAGACTAGGTTTACGACCTGTCCATAATTTTGAGGGTGTCTTAGCTACAGACTTAGATGGAACTAGGTTTAAGATGTATGCAGCTGTCTGTAAAGAATATCCCCAAAATGATATGGAAAATGATGAGTAACTGAACATTGATCTCATCATGTCCAGCAAAGTCCTATTCCTCCTTTCTGCAACACCGTTTTGTTGCGGAGTACCTGGTGCAGTGAGATGTGAAACAATTCCATGCTTTATCAAGAAATCTTTGAATTCCTTGTTAAGGTATTCCTTGCCTTGATGTGATCATAGAATTTTAAGGGTTTTTCTAACCGATTTTCAGTTTCAGCTCGGAACTCTTTGAACTTTTCAAAAGTTTCTGATTTCCTTTGCATCAGGTATACATAATCGTATCTTGAGTAGTCATCAATGAAGGTGACATAATACTCATAATCACCTCGAGCTTGTACGTTCATTAGACCGCAAACGTCTGAGTGAATTAACTCGAGAGGTTCTTTGGCTCTAACACCTTTAGAGGAGAAAGGTCTTTTGGTCATTTTTCCCTCTAAACAAGATTCGCAAACTGGTAAAGTTCCGACCATTAACTCACTTAGAGGCACGTCCTTAACTAGTCTTTGAATCCTATCTAATTTGATATGACCTAGTCTTAAGTGCCAAAGATACATATCATCTTGAGGTAATTTTTGTCATTTTGTCTTTGGCTGTTAAGATTTGAACATTTCAGTATTGAGTAGTGAAGACATTTAAGATCTTATCACATATAGACCTTCCTCTAGATTTTCATTACAAACATGTGAACCATTTCTTGAAATAATAGCAGATTTATTATTAAAAGAAATAGAATAACATTGTTCTAAACATTTTGAAATAGAAGTTAAATTCATTTTAAAATCAGGAATAAAATAGATGTATTTTAGAGATAAAAATTAATTTTTAGTAAAATAAAATTTTGCTTCTCCCACTGCTCTTGCTGAAGAAAAAAAATCCCTATCCCCACTCTTAGTGTGAACTCCCCTTCTTGGAGATCTCTCCAAGAGCTAAGCATTTGCAAATCAGAAGAAAAAAAACATGATTAGTGGCTCCTGAATCAATTATCCAGGTATAACACTTATTTTCCACTAAACAAGCCTCAGTGTCCAGCAAATAAAATTTACTTTCCTTTTTGTTCTTTAACTCCTCGAGGTTCCTTTTATAGTTCCTCTTACAATACCCATCTATATGATAGTGTGAATAATTCCCATTGTAGCTGGAGAGGGAAACTTCTTTGCCTTTGCCTTTGTTAATGCTAGGCTTTGTGCTCAGTCATTGGTAATAGATTCTTGTTACTTTTCCACTTTTTAATGTCACCAGTTAATTTGTCATTAGCAATAATGGACATATTAGAGTTTCCTCCAGTTATTGTATTACTGTAACTAAACAAAAGAAAAAATAACCATACACTCATACACCATAAATCATAGTATTTGTACAATGAAATAAAAAAATAAACATGATGCATGCTTACAAAAACCTATTCATATAAGTACAACGATGAGATAACCAACATAAGTAAGTGCCGTCGATAGGATATGCCAAATACTTGCAAGTTAAAACGAGACGCTCTCAATTGTTATTATATCAAAATATCTGAAATCTATATAATAAAAAATTACCGTTATTTTGGTAAAAAATATATCCAGCTAGGGTAAATATATTTTTCATGAGTGTAACCTACTATTTCTGATTTTTTGACTTAACCCATGAGTTTCGTCGATAAGATAGGTCAAACATGGAATACATCTTAAAACCCTATCGTAAAGAGGTCTACCTATTAAAATCCTAGCCAAAACACCTTCCGATAGGGAGGACGAAAGCAAAGCCATCTCGAGGCCCTGACTAGAACCAACGTTTTTCAACCAATTGTAGAGACCGTAGGTTATAGTGCCTTATAACCTTCCCCCACTCACTATTTTAGAAATAAAAGGTTTTCTATTAAAATATCTTATATTTTAATTACTAAGTGATTATTACCATAGTTTGACTATTAAATCTAAATCACTTATGTAAATCCAAATTTTAACTCTTAAAATTCTAAGATTACCAAATTTAGAATAATTACTAACAATTACTAATTAATTCTAAACTATGTTTTTCCTAGGTATTAAACTCATAAATAATCCTAAAATATATTAAGGTAATATAAACATGCTATTAATGTGACATTACACAATTTAACTACTTAAATCTAATTCACATTATTTGTGTCCATTTATGGTAGAAAAAGAACTATACTACTTTTCTATCCTAGTTGACATGTTAATAATAAAATTAACATTCATACATAATATGCAATTTTAATGATGCAATGAGTGGTCATTCCTATTCTATATGGTATGTGAAGTGATCATATCAATATGTTGCTAATCATACAATATAATTAAACATTAGGGTATTGACCGGGTTCTCTTTGTTAAACGAAATTACAAAAATACATCAAGTCATTCCTTGAGCTTCAAAGTTTCTTGTAATCTCCATGGGCTTCGTCTTTTGTTGTGGGCCTTGGGAATTGCACACTCAAACCATAATCCTAGGTTCTAAATGAGATGACTTAATTTCCAAAATTAGGATTTTATCAAAAGTTTGTATACTTTTGTTATTGAAATAATAATTTCATAAATTATTAATTAATAACTAATAGTTTCCAAAATTATTTTCAAATTTTGGGGAAAAATAATTCATAATTGTTTTTATTTATAATAAATAGCTTCTTAAATTACTATTATAATTACAATTATTGAGATTATAATTACTCCAATTATATTTAATTAATAATTAATTAGTTTCTATAAACTAAATTTTGACTCCAATTAAGGTGTTCAAAAATTTCTATTTCTCTAAATGAAAATAAATTACTAGTCTTATTAGGGATTTCTTAAACCAATATTTGATTTCAACAAATCGAATATTTTTTATTTAAAAATGAAAACCAATAATCTTGTTTCATAAACAATGTATTTGACTAATTTAATAGTCAAATGTTCTCAATAATATAATTAAGAAAAGTAAACAATTCACTTTTTTAATTTTGAATTAAGAGATAAATGTATTGTTTTCCAAAATTATCAATTAACTATTCAATTGGCAATAAAGCAATTAATTAAACAATTTAATTAATATAGTTAAATTTTCAAAATTTAAAATTAATTAATTAATAAAATAATTAATCAATTTAAATTTAAATTTGGCAACCATCACCAACTTTCCTATTTTTAAGGAGGAGAAAAATTATGTCATTCAACTAACAATCCAAAATTTTCTGATAAATATTATAATATCAAATACTATAATATATATTTAAATTAATTAATTAATCTTATTAATTAATTAACTAATGAGATATATGTTGCACAAAGTGTGCATCACGCAACATAGATAGCGTGACCTCCTTTTGAATTTAATTGATCAATATCAATTAATCAATTAACTTTCAGTGTGCATTAAACTCACGCATGGTATATCTCACGGCAACATTTGAATTTTGAATAATTGATCAATATCAATTAAACAATTAACTCTTCTTGCAAAATTTCTACACCATGGAAACACATGCACTCACGGCATGATTTAATGATGGGATATGTGTTGCAGGCAAACACAAGCATGAAATTAATTTGTCAACAATTGTGGAAATTCCTGGATCAAAACGCCGCGACTACAATGGTATGATTTTGTCAATCAAATTGATCAATTCATATAGCCATTTTATACTCTCGGCTAAAGTCATTCCAAATCAATCCAAAACAATTTTGATTATATTTTACTCTCATCTCATTACAAAACATAACTCAAATTCTAAAACAAAGAATTACAAAGAACCTATACCCAACAAAACAATATGGGTGTACATTGAATCTAATTCAAAATTAAAGAACAAAACCAAGAACAATATAGTTAACTATCAATCCCATTCAACACATCCATTCAACATATTCAAAATATAATAGAAATAAGAACAACCCTTAAATCCACTCATATAACATGTGCTCCACGTGTTCCATACATTCAGAATAAACACAGATCAGATTCATGACACATGATCTCAACAATGGCTCTGATACCAATTGTTAGTTTTTAATCATGTGATTGACAGTGCAGCGGAAACTTGGGATAATATTTCAATGCAATAATAACAATTATTACAGCATAAGAACAAATCACTCTAGGAACCATAGCTAGAATAAGATATTTCTCATGCACATGAATCTGAATAAAATAGAAAATTACAAATACATTTTCTAGATGTACAACATATGTAGATCAAATATCGTCTTAGCCTCCTAACCCACAATCTTCCATACTATGGCTCGCACAAAGAGAAGAAGACAGGTGGATGTCTATGCTATTTGGTAGGATACATAAGAATACACTTTTGAATCTCAACACATGAGAGAGTGTTCTTCTCACAATACAGAGAGAACAAAGTTCTCTATTTTCTCTCTCTTGGCAAATAAGGTTAATTGCATCCGATTTCTCTTTCTCATGATGTTATATAATATTAATATAACAATCAACAAAAGACATAGCCCTAATCACATTGGGCCTCTCCGTGGGCCACCGTTTATTTAGATTGTGGTGACTGTGGTTTGGCGCCAACTACAGGGCTTTGGGCCATGTGGTATTTTATCTTTATAAAATGCTATTTGTTGGACCTTTATCATATTATTTTATGTAGTATACAATTATACCACAAAATTAAATATGATTAAATTAATTTCACAAAATTATTAATATAATTTTATTTGCCATTAAATATTATTTCATAAATAATATTTTAAATATTACTTCCCAAAAAATATTATTTTTTGATATTAAAAAAATACTTTATTATTTTTAATTGTTTCCTTTTAATACCAAAATCCCACATTTGTGTTATCGAGCTAGTACGAGAACAGTATGGACTCATAGTTCTAAGCTCCAATAACTTGTAGTTTTATGACTCCAAGATATCAGGAATTCGGTCGTAGGAATATTGAATCTTACCCGATAAGTCAAAAGTCATAAAAGCACAAATAGGAGTTCATTACTCACTTCAGGATTGAGGTCAAGTACTAAAAGACCATCGATTGATGAATATTGAACTTCTATATTTTAATGGAGATTATCAGAAGTTCTTTCTTTCATCGTGTCCCAGTCAAATACAATCTATATTGTATACGGTACCTCTATCTCTTTGTGTCGCTACACTTAACAGTCTGGCTAAACTATTCTGTCTTAAACAGAAGATAGACCGTACTCATAATCTTTAGCTAAATAAATCCCACTTTATTTAGAAATTACAGATAATTTTTATATTATTATCTTGAATTAAATCCTCTTGTATATATATCATTATAGATATACTTAATTCAAGACTACATCAATAATATTGGATCTTCATGATAAATGGCATGTAAAATTAAATATGAATATGCGTGCAAAATATTAACTTTATTTAATTAACAGTAATCGTTCATACAGAAATACGCTTTAAGGGCACAAATCCCAACAATGGATGATGGTGTCAAGGTAGAGATTATGGATGAGTCTTATACTACCCCTTATGATTGTTGTATCCAGGAAGTTTGAATGGGTGTTAAGACTTAAAATTTGTATACCGAGAGGCGCACTACCTAATCCTTTAACAAGTGAGAAATAATAATCAGAAACGAGAAGGACTATTATTACTCTAGGGTATCCTGGAGTGAGTATGGAGGGATATAAGTATGAACCGTAAGGGGTGGATCACCTCAAATCGCAAGTGAGATGAGTGGATACGAGAAGTTGTGACTTGACATATTGGTTAACACACTCTAGTTTGTGTGAGCAAGATATCATGAGAATGAGTATAAGCGAAGGGAGATCGTACATCTCCGTTGGACACCGAAGTTGATAGCATCGGAGTGAAGCCCTTTATTTACAAAGTTCTAGAATAGGGTCATAGAGGGAGATGAGTATAAGATTGGAATTTGGAATTACTAGGTCACCTTTAGACATACTGATAACCTGAAGAAACTAAGTATTTTACCTCGAATATGTAAGATTTTAGGACAGTGAGGCAAATATTGTCCCTTAGTTGGATTGTCACTGTGATGAATTTTGGTCGACCGTTAGAGTGACTCTGAATAAGATATTGTGAGATAGGGAACGAGAAGTACTTATTCCGAGAAATGAAATGAGGATAGGAAGTATTTTGGTTCAGAATCAGTTCGGAGGACGAATGAAGTTATTAAGGATTGTTGGAGCACGAGTGTCTGCTTTACTGAAAGGACATAAGAGTTCGAAAATTTAAATATGGGAATGTGGAGTTCCAGGATTGGATGCTTTGTACTTCTCCAAGTATTTTGGACTAAAAAGGATAAGATAGTTTGGGAAAGAAAGAGGAGTTTTGACTCTAGATTGATAGACGTGTGAGATCATAACTAGGATTAGGCCAGGGGCCTACAGATTAGTCTTACCCCAGAATGGGTAGAGGCTCATATGGTGTTATTGGTGCTAATGTTAAGGAAATAGGTGTCGAGTACTACCGTTGATTGGGTGAAGAGACCTTGGAATTTCAGTGGCATTTATTATGTAAGGAAAAGCCAGTGGAAATCCTAGATAGAAGAGATAAGAGTCTTACAAAATAAGATTGTCACTCTAGTGAGGGTGTTACAAGAGATATCAAGGTAAAGGACTTGACTCTGGAGTTATAGTTAGATTTTCGGGATTAGTATCCTGAGACGTTTGAATAAATTTCGAGACAAAATTTCGATAAGGAGGGGATAGTTGTAATGTCATGAATTTGCTATTAAGGCTGACTGCCTTGATTACTGTGCCTGGAGGGCATAATCAGATTTATATGTGGAATTAATGGAATATATGTATGATTATGCGATATAAATGATTTATTTGGTAATGTGAATATTTATGCATGTTTATGTGTATTAAATATGCATGTGGGTCTGTTCTTGTAAACAAGGGCACATTCGTAATTTTTCACCCGTTGAGGGTATATTTGTAATATATATGCTTTATGAGTGACACCACAGTATTGTGAGATATATTTGAGATGTGTGTTCCGAGGCGATCTTAGTGAGCAGATTAGTAGAATAGTCACAATGGGGTTAAATACTCGGCTTAGGGTGATCCTAGGGTTGTTTTGAGAACTTAGTAACTATTCAGGATTTATCGGGTAATAGATAGTTATTTAGTGATTAATTGGGTATGTTGGGATTAATTGGGAATTTATAGGGCTAGTTGAGGTTTAGCGGGAAAACGGTGACAAGGATTTCTGGGGAAATTGAAGCTCAGTGGGGCTGGAACTAAAAAGCGTAAGGGAGCAGCTATGATCGATCTAAACAGAGGTAATTTGAAGTTTTAGGTTATGAGTTTTAATGCTTTTAAGTTTTTTTTTTCTTTCTGAATTCTTAGTTTCTGTAAGGTTCTTGGTTGAGTTTTTATGTGTTTGTGTTGCTCTGAGTGTAATATTGAGGTATTGGGGTTCAATTGTGGCTTTGGTTCACATTTAGGATGGATTTTGATAAGTTTGGCTCGGGGAAAACACAGGGAAAGTTTTGGAAAATCTGGGTTCGTGGGGTTGCGCTGCGGCATTGTTCTTGGAGCGTTGTGACTCACATGACTTAGTGGCCTAAGGAGGTTTCTTGAACTGCCTAGCACTGTAATGTCCCGAAATCCCTAATGTGGTTTAATGGCTAGATTAGTAGGCTGGGAGGGCCATAACTGTTTAATTATGCCACTAAATTAATATATGCATGTTTATGTGAATTATATTATAATATGATGTTATATGCATGCATGTGGCTCCACATTTGATTAGTATGATATTTTGGTAATTTGGCTTGTGAGGGCATATTTGTATATTTGGGTGCATATTGTGATTTGTGAATGAGATCCCATTATTATGGAGATATATTTGAGCTATTCGGCATGAGACGGTCTTATTTTATGAATTAGCGGTTTTGTCATAATGGGGGTCTCTTATTGGGATAATGAGTTATGATGATGTTATTTGATGATAAATTGGGAGTTATTGAGATCAGGAGGAAATTCAGGAATGTTCCCGGGAAGGTCTTTGGGGTCCCAAGCACTAGGTTTTATTTGAGGTTACTTAAGCTTGAAGTAGCTTGTCAGAGAGAACCGTACGTTAGAAAACCTCTCGTTCTCTTCTCGTTAGTTCGTTTTACCGTTCGAGGCATTTTTGAAGAAATCTTGAGTTCTAGGAGTCGGAATCAAGCGAGGATCGAGGCATAGCGATCCTAGGAAAGATTAGAAGCTTCTTGACTGAAGGATTTGACGAGAGACAACCTAATCAAGGGTAATCTAAGTTTTAAGTTTTGAGTTTTTAGAGTTTCTAAGCTACGAATTGGATTTCGTGAATCGTTGAGTTTCTGGTTCGTTCGAGCCTTGGGATTTGAGGGTTTTGGACCCTTGGGAACTTTGATTTTTTAATTTTGGAGTGTTTAGGTATGTTTTTGGAGGGTTTGGGATGAAGGAAAATGAGTTTGGGGATGGTTCTGGGTTGGGGGCCGTGGCTCTATTCTTGGACGCCGCGGCCCTAGCTCGAAGAAGCAGGTGGAGCGATTTTGCCTTGCTGGGCGTCGCGGCCCTAGGTGTAGGGTGCCGCGGCCCTTGCTCCTTGAGTGGCTGGGGGCCGCGGCTCAAGGTGCTAGGGCCACAGCCCTTGGGAAGTTTTGAGCCCGTTTGGGTGTTTTGACCTCGGGAACTTGGTTTTAGGCCTCAGGATTGTTCCTACTACCTGGATTAGTGGGGATTGATGTCCCTAAGGCTAGATCTTGGTGTGGGAACCTTTGTTGTTCATTTTATTGATGGTATCCTATATTTGGTTATGAATAGGTGACCGCTAAAGGACTAAAAATCAGATCGTTCTGAAAGGTCCTTCTTTTATTCATTCTCGCTCGAATTAGAGGTAAGAAAACTGCACCCTATGTATATGACATGCATGATTGTTGTTGAGGCTTGTTGGTTGATAAATGTGGACATTGATTTCGTATTAAATGCTAGCGAATGTAGTTTTCTTGTGTATGGCACTGATTAGTTAGGGACGACACTGGTCGGGTATCACTGACCTAAGAGTCAGAAATGGCATAAGCGTCCTGAACGCAGGGCCGAATGAAGATTAGATCTAATCAATATCAGCGTTGAATGACTCTAAGGCATTAATGCTGGACCGACCCTAAGGTCGATGAAACTTGTAAGCGCTTGGGTAGTCTAAGACTAGTTACTTAGAGCCAAGGCCCAAGGCCTAGGTGACTGCTTGTCACATGGCTAGGGAACAGTGTTCCATAGTTATGACTGTAGAGTCATGTGGAAGGTTATGTTGGTGACCAGTCATCACGCACCTATCCTGTTTAGGCTAGTGAAAGGTTCACTTATCCGTTAAGCCCTGGTGACCCTATCGTCACATGGCTAAAGGGAGTTGTACTCACCTTAGTGAGTTTTGCGATTGTCACTTACCTGTTTTGGACTGAAAGTCCTGAATGATTATTGTGATCATTGTTGATATTATATCATGCTATATTGTGTTTTCTTGTTGAGCCTTGGCTCATGGGTGCTATGTGGTGCAGGTAAAGGGAAAGAAAAGCTCACCCAGCCTTGAGTGGAGAGCTTAGGTGGTGATGTGTACATATGCGGCCACTTGACGACCACGGCCAAGGAGTTCTCAGAGGTACTAGAGGGTTTGCCCTATTTTTGCCGCTTAGGTCGGCGGGTTTGTAAATTTGAAACAGTAATGACTATTTTGAGTTGTAAATAACTTGTAAATGTTTTGATGGGCCCATGAATAGTTTTATGTATTTAATAAAATATATCCTTTCCTATTTATTGGTTTCCCACCTTAGCCTGTTAATAACACTAGAAGCACGTTTTTAACCAAAGGACTTGGGTAGCGAGTCAAATTTCTAGTTCACCATTCACCGTAACTATTATGGGGTAAGCAGGGTGTTACTACTTGGTATCAGAGCATGCCAAGGTTAGGGTTCTTGTAGACTAGCTGGGCATGTACACACATGAGTGAAGTCAAGCTCGACTCATGGTTTGGTAACTATTTTTGTAGTTATATGTATAGCTGCTTAAATATAGAATACATTCTTTACCTGTGTGCATGAGACACCATGTTAAACCTGTGCCCTGAAATATTTTATCCTCAGCAAATGTGTGCTAATTAGTACTGAGATTGCTGGAACATATTTATTAGTATTTTTGATTGCGAACTATTATGTGATACATGCTAAGTGCTAAATGCTATAAAGATATATCTGCTTGTATAATTGTATGACTGTGGAATGTGATAATTGTATACTTGTTCTTGGACCGTAAGGCGGCAAGAGGTTTAGTTATTACTACCTGACTGGCCGTATTGATCATTATTTTAGCAAGGTATAACAGATAAGAATGAATCCAGGGCAGACAGATACTTAAGCTGGCCAAAGTGATCAAGGCCAGAATAATAACAGTCAGGGTCAGGAAAATGACTAGTCATAGATTCCACAGCCAGCTCCTGTAAACTGGCAGCAGATAATCAGTGATCTGCAGGCGACAGTGTTGAGATTGGGAGAGGAACTTCGTCTCCTGAGACAACAGCAAGCCCCTGCAGTGGCTAGTGTATCAGAGGCACCACCTGTGTTGGTGCCAGCAGCAGAGCAGCTGCCTGAGGTTGGAAATAAATGGGAACCTCTTTATGAAAGGTTCAGGAAGCAACAACCTCCAGTTTTTGAGGGCAGTGCAGATCCTGCCAAGGCGGAGCAATGGATGAGTATGATTACCACTATCCTTGATTTCATGAGGGTAACTAGTAATGAGAGGGTGGCCTGTGCCATTTATATGTTTTAGGAGGATGCCTGGATCTGGTGGGAGGTAATTACCCAGACCAAGAATGTTAATTCCCTGAGCTGGGAAGAATTTCAGACTCTATTTAATGAGAAATACTACAATAATGCCATCAGGGCGGCAAAGGCCGAGGAGTTCATTAGGCTACTTTAGGGAGGTTTTTCAGTCACTGAATATGCCTTAAAATTTGATCGTTTGGCAAAGTTTTCCATGGAACTGGTACCCACTGATGGGACCAGGAGAGAAAGATTTTTGTAGGGGCTACAGCCCAGATTAGCCCATGATGTATGTATCACCACTGTGGCTGGGGTTACTACCTATGCACAGGTGGTTGAGAAGGCACTCACAACTGAGAGTGCAGAGAACAAGATCTGGGGAGATCGTGCAGCCAGGAAGGATTTCAGGAGGACAGGTCCTCCATTTGTGGGTTCTGGTAGGGGTGTAGGCCCCAGTGATCAGAAAAGGAAGGTTCCTGACACCTTCCCAGTTCCACGTCCTGATAGGCGGCCCCGTTGTATTTCAATGGGTGATCCAGGTGGTAATGAAGCCTGGAAGTCTTTTCCTGAATGCCCTAGATGCAAGAGGCATCATTTGGGAGAGTGTAGGGCAATGGCCTGCTTCTCATATGGAGCAGTGGGTCTTCTTAAAAAGGATTGCCCTAAGGCCAGAAAAGACGAACCCAGAAAAGCGAACAGCTCTGCCCCAACTCGAGTGTTCGCATTGACACAAGCAGAAGCTGAGGCTTCTCCCTCAGTTCTTACAGGTCAGCTTCTTAGTGCTGGAACCCATTATAATGTATTGATTGATTCTGGTGTTACACACTCTTTTGTTGCTAGTAGTATTATATATAGAATGTGTAGACCCTGTGATTTTTATGCTATGGGGTTTGGAACTTTGTTACCCACTGGAGAGTTAGTGGTGTCCAGGAGATGGGTCAAATCTTTGCCAGTGATAGTAAATGGCAGAGAGTTATCAATGGATTTGATAGAGTTGGTTATGACTGACTTCGATATGATATTGGGTATGGATTGGTTGGCAAAGTATAGGGCAACCATTGATTGCAGAAGGAAGATGGTCACCTTCGAGCTTGAAGTTGAGGATCCTTTTGTGTTTGTTGGTACTGTGCATGGACCTCGAATACCAATGATTTCTGTATTGAGGGCTAGGGATCTATTGCAAGGAGGTTGTGTTGGATTCTTAGCCAGTGTGGTTGATACCACTCAGGTCGTGCCAGTGAGACCAGAAGAGACCAGACTTGTCTGTGAATTCCTAGATGTATTTCTAGAAGATTTTCCAGGATTTCCACTGCACAGAGAAATTGAGTTCGTTATAGAACTGGCACCAGGGACGGAGCCAGTGTCTAGAATACCTTACAGAATGGCCCCAGCTGAGTTGAAAGAATTAAAAGTACAGTTGCAAGAGCTGTTAGATTTGGGTTTTATGAGACCTAGTTTCTCACCTTGGGATGCGCCAGTTCTGTTTGTAAAGAAGAAGGATGGTTCTCTGAGGATGTGTATTGATTACAAAGAACTGAATAAGCTGACAATTAAGAACAAGTATCCTTTGCCAAGGATAGATGATCTATTTGATCAGTTGCAAGGTGTTTACCGAGTTTTTCGGAAACGAATACAAACAAACTAATAAAAGGATAAGAACTGTAGAAGTGCAGAAATATAAATAGACAAATAAGTTTTTTACGTGGTTCAGGCGTTAACGAGCCCTAGTCCACGAGTCGATGTTATTATACTTGTAGAGAATTACAGTAAAATGGTTGGTGTACAAGAACCTCACAAACTCACAGTGTTTCTCTCGAGTTCTCTAGAAGAAGACGAAGCTAGAGAGATTTTGACAGAGTTCTCTCCCTGTAATCCCTCTCTTCCCCCCCTCTATTGCAAAATGAGGAGGTCTTTATAGCCAGAGTCTTTGATTAGGGTTTTACCCTGCCCCCATGAGTCTTAATTACACCAGTCATAAATAGGGGATACAATTACCGTAGTCGCCTGGCTACCAGGCTCTATGTGGGTATATTTACGTGAAAGTATGGGGAATGCACAAAGGCAGCTGTCTTTTCCAGGCTGTCAGCGGAACAGTAGGCGAAATAGTACTTTTAGGCGTGCTGGGATGTGTGCGGCCTCGACCTGTCGGGCGTGTCAGGCGGGATCCTGTGTCAGGTGGATATCATTCCAACTATGCCTCCTCCATGACTCGGCCGCTTGGTCTTCTTCCGTGCGAGACACGGAACTGTATCCGCGAAGGTAACCTGAAGAGCTTTTCCTGGAAGGACCTTCCCCGACGGATATCCCTTCGGGAGTGCGGGAGAATCGACGAGCTTCCGCGTCGCGGTTGCTTGAAAGAGTCTGCTGGACACTAAACGGGAGAGGCGAAGCCTTTCTGTCCATCCGCGAGCTCTGGTCACCTTTCGTGAAAGACTTTGATAATTTATCTTCCCCGAGGCTATCCATTTAAACGCTATCCGGAAATCTGGATAACATTTACCCCCCAAGGTCACGGGGCTTGAGAGGTCCGGGAGCTTGTACAGTCCTCCAGGTGCTCTGGTCTTTAGATTAGGCGAGGGGTCACCTCCTGTGTTCCTGGAAGAGTTCCTTTTTCCCGCCTGAGTGTCAGTACAAAAACAAAGGAAATTTCTTCTGTTTGAACTCAAGCACTCAAGTGTGGCAAGGGCCACGCGTCATGCAGGGAATGGCTCTGTGACCAAGATGTGTGCGTGAGGCGACTGGCTAAGTAGTGATTTGACGGTATTTAATGGTGCACTGGGCCCAAGATGGCATAATGATGGGAAATAAATACTTTATTCCCATCCGAGGAGTCTTAAATTGGACCGGCACTTCATCCCCAACCGTTGGATTTGATGCATGCGGTATGGGAAGATCGGGACTGTCCATTTGTGGAATTCGAAACGATTTCGTTCCTGCTATAAAAACGAGGGAACGGACCTTTCTTCCTCTTTACGCTTTCAAATTCTCGAGCTTTCAGATTCTCAGATTCTCAAATCTTCGAACTCTCAAGCTTCCAAGCTTCCTTTTCTTCGAATTCGCCACTTCTTTTGGTAAGGAATCCAGAAACTTTTCTTTCGTTTTGGCAGTAGGTTTGCTCGCCGAAGTTCCAGGTTTGAATCGTTGCCTATCTTTGCAGCTTTCACTTCACATGTTCGTGCGGCGCAGTGATCCGGTTACTCCCTCAACCTTCAAATACCCGAATACCAGTAAGTATTTTTACTTTGAAATTTCCTTCTAAACCTCAGATTGTTGGTAGTTGTTAGGGTTGAGTTTTCTGCCGGTGTCATCTTTATGCATGCGTGAATAGGGCTTTGATAGGCATGTGACTGATGTGAGCCAATAAGTGATCTCTTTGCATGCTTTGATGATTTGCGTTTGGAAAGTTGTTCCTCGTCTTGCTTGTGCTGTTCTGGTTTGCTGTTTTAGGGCATAAGCGTGAACGCCTTTAGGGTGTCTTCCTCTGGAAAAACACTTCTCTCGGTGGGCTTAGGCTCGAAGTTTGAGTTTGGTTCCTTGCTGTCCTTCGGGTGGCATGGTGCCAACCCCTCGGCAAGCTCGGTGGGAGCCTCTCCAAGCAGTTTTCGGGGAGGGTCTCCCCGACGCCTTTGATACCGTTAGGGTATGACAAGGGTGCTGACTGCTTAGAGTGTTTTCTTCTTTGTTTCTTTTGTTCAGTGACGAACACCTCAAAGGAACAACTCATCGCTGCGGTAGAGGCTGAATTTGCCCAGGAGAAAGGTTCCCCTGTTGCTAGCGCAAAGGGGAAAGGAAAAACTAAAGTGGTCGCGGCTAGCCCACCGACTATCAACAGTTCAATCTGGGAGATGGACCAGAAGCCGAACCTGTTCAGGAATTACGGCATGCTGGAGCTGTATTCCTCAGAGGCAGGCCTGAAGAACGTCCCAGGCCTGATGTGGCACCGCCTGTCGGTGCTGGGTGAGTCTGCTAGTCAGAGTCACGAGGGTTTTGGTGCCTGGAGCTGGGCACACATAGTGTGTGGGGCGCACTTGCCCCTAAGAAGTTATTTCGCCAATTTCTGTGTGAAGGTGGGGATTGCCCCCTTCCAGTTGATTCCCCCCAGCTACAAGCTCCTAGCGGGGTGGTACATCTTTTGCAAGTCCCGGGACCTGGAGGCCCCTACCCCGGAGGAGGTGCTATACTTCTATGGGCTGAAGTCTCAGCCCATGAGAGGTCATCCAGACAAGGTGGGGTTTTACAGGCTGGAGAGGTACCCGGACGTGATGTGTCCCACCTGTCATACCGCGAGGGTTCCAGATCTCTGGGAGTACTGGTTCTTGACGACTGGCTTCCCATTGAAGAGGGTGCCAGCCCTATCTTTGGACTTCAAAGTCCCTGGTAAGTGCTCCTTCCTCTCCTTTTTAACTTTGTTTCTTTACGTTTGGTTTGCCTTTCGGAAGGATCTCTAATACTCATATTTGGATTTTGCAGAAGCCGTCCCGCGGACACCTCGCTGTGCGGAGATGATAAGGAGGTCAAAATTCTACGAGGGGCTCTCGGAGGAAGAGCTGAAGGTGGAAGGACTTGTGACCACCGAATCTTTGAGGGAGTATGGGCTCCTCGCCTCTTTCCAAAGTATTGAGCCAGTGAGTGGCAGGGGGCAAAGTCAGGTGTCAGCCGACATCCGGGAGCAGATTGCTCTGGAGCTGTCCAAGGTGATCTGCCAAGCGGCCCGGGACGAGAATAATTTATCTCCTAGTTGGGCGGAGAGGTTCCCCGACCCCCAGCCGGAGGAAGAAGAGATCGAGGCTCGCCACACCCCCAGCCCAATGAAGGGACTCCGGGAGCTGGTACCTTCGGAAGAGGTAAGACTAGTTTTCGATTGATCCACACCCCCAGCCTGTCTGAGGTTTCCCGGACTTCTCAGGCGGGGTTCGATCCCCGCTTCCTTAGGCTAGATCCGCGTAGGATACCCTTTGACAGATATTGCGATAGGGTAGATGAGCTCCTCGGGTGTTTGAGTGACGGTAGTCTGCCAGAAGGTGTCATCATGGTTGACCCTTCTTCCCTCAGCATGTCATTCCCGGGCTTCAAGGAATACGGGAGCTTCTTGGAGCAGGAAGCGGTGTTTTGTTTTGCTCGGGGAAGGCCATCCACGTTTCTTGTGCATGGTCGTCCCTTTCAAACTTTTCCCTTTTTTGTTTCTTGTTCCCTGCGTGGGGGACTTGTTTGTGCTATTATGTTGGTGCCTGTTTTGTTTTCTGCTTATCTTTTTCCACATTGCTTGCTGGTTGGTTAACCTTGCTTCGCACATTTCTTGCAGAATATCCTGAGGCAAAGATGTTGGGGAGAGCTACTTCTCTTATCAGGAAGGCAGCCACCAGCCAAGACCCGTCCAAGGGGAAAAGACGAAAGGCCGGAGCTGGTAGGGGAGGTAAAGCTGCCACACCCAAGAAGACAAGTGGCGAGGCGCAAGGGTCTCCGGTGGTGGAGAGGTCAATCGTGCCCATGGTGGAGAAGCCTCCTGTCGAGGGGCCTTCCGAGAACGTGGTGGTCTCGAGCAGTAGCAGTGATGGGGAAGGTCTTGTGTTCCCCGCGAAGAGGGCCGGGGGGAGCAAGCGCTCCGGAGGAGAGGCTGAGGGCGACAAGAAGAAACGCCTTAGACACTCTTCTCCCGGAGGTGATGGAGACCTCCGGGCCTCGCGCAGTCCCCACCAGATTACCCCCAACCAGCAGCAGACACAACTCCAACAGCAAAAGCAACAGTAACAACAACACCAAAGACAATCAACACCGCCACAGCAGCAGCAAAAGCAACAGCAACATCAGCAACAACCACAAAGCGGGGCGGTAGTGTCTTTACTACCGTCTCCAATACCCCGTCCGAGGGGGTGAGATCCCTTCACCCGGCTGGAGCGGTTTTGGATGGCCCAGCCTTGGAGAAGAGGCTGGTGCCTAGGCTAGGACGTTCATTGGCGCCGTTCGGAGCGGAGATGATGGAGGACATGGCCCTGAGCTTGTGTGAACTCAATTCTGAGAAATGGGCCATCAGTAGCAGTAAGGACCCGCTGTTGCTGACACATGCCGTAAAGCAGCAACTTTCGGGGGTAAGCTGTCAGTTGTTGTGTTCCGGGATCAATTGTCTTAGTACATTTGGTTCTGCTTAACTCATTATGTTGTCTTTCCTCGCAGGCCTCTCTCATCGCGGAACGATCGTTCCGGGAGGTGGGTGCAGTTCTGGTTCAGCTGGAGGAGAGCCAGGTGGCTCGCCAGGCCTTGGAGTCGGAGAAGCAGAAACTGACCCAACAGGTCGAGAGCATGAAGGGCGAGGCTGTGGAGAAGCTTAACCAGGCCTGGCGCTCGGTTGAAGAAGAGGCGGACAAGAAATATCTTGCCAAATATCGAGAGTACCGGGCCAGTGCGGAGAATGAGTTCAAGCAACGGTCGGATGACTTGAAGGCCGAAAACTCCAAGCTCCGGGAAGAGCTATCCCAAGCCAGGGAGGAGAAGGATACCTTGGAAGCCCGCTTGCAATCGAAAAATGATCTCCTCCTTAAGCAGCAAGAGGAATATTCCGTTCTTCAGAATAAGCTGCACGAGGAGGAGCAATTTCATAAGAGGAGCAGGGATCTCGTGTCTATGCTGGAGTTAGGGCTCGCCGAGAAGGATAAAGAGATCGGAGCCTTGCAATTCATTGTCAGGGGACATGTCACCGAGAAGCAATCCTTGCTGGATCACAATAAGGTGCAGCGCAAGGAGATTGATTCCCTTAAGGGAGAGCGGGATGCATCCAAGGCCGAGCTGGAAAAACTGAGGGCTCAACTGGCTGTCGCGGAGGCAAAGCTGGCGACCTCTGAGGCGGAGCGCTTGAAGGAGAAGGAAGATGCTGAGGTGGTGCTGAATAGAACGATTAATCTATCCCATGTGGTCCTCATGCACCAACTTTGGAAAATAAACCCGGAGGTAATAGGCTACCTGGGAGAGGACGCCGCCGCCATGAGGGAAAAGATACAGGTGTGGGATCAAAGCCCAGAGGCGTACGCCCAGACTTATGACATTGACGAGCCTGCTGGAGCCCCTGAGGCAGAAGATCCCACAGAGGCGGGGACCTCTGGACCTGCCAGCGATGAAATTCCACCTTCCAATGAGCTGACTCCGCCAGCCCCAGTTGAAACCGCTGTCTCCGAGACCCCGGTCGTGGATGCCGCTGCCACCCCCAGTGCTTGAAGGGGTCTTATCTTTTGTAAAAAATATTCTTTACTGATTATTATTTTTCATTTGTATTTTTCTTTGGGGCGAAGCTCCCTGTACTCTTTTCTCATTGCAGACGTATTTGCCATAATTATAGCATTTTTCTTTCCTTTTCTGCCGAGTTCTCTTAACTTTGCGTTTAGGGTAGGCTTTTATACGGTAAAAACTGCTGTAGGGGCGCATTAGGTTTTGGTTCCAACGGCCAGAACCTATGCATTTCTAACTTGAAGCTCCAACGGCTTATGTCTTTTCCCACGTAGTTTCTAGGTTGCGGAGGATTCCCGGTTCCAATGGCCAGACTCCCTCTTTCATCGTACTCAGCCTTCCTAAGGTAAATAGCCAATCTCAGGACTTGTAGTTATACCGTTCGCGGGGATGGCTAGGGTGACGCGTTCCATCTCTCCATTGCGATCTTTACAAAGCTTGCGAGGCAAACACTTAATACGTTTCCGCGGGATGGTGCCGGAACGGGAGTTCTTTTGGTGAGCGTTGCTAGACTTAGGGCTAGATCTTGGCGAAGCAAAACTAGCTGTCGTCGCGGAACCCACGGTGGCCGACTTCAGGGACTTGGCATGAAGCCTTGCGAGGCAAGGTTCGTTGCGGTCAGGGAAATCGCCACACCTACCATGTGCGATTCTGGAGCAGGGGCTTTGCGAAGCAAGGCCTGCTGTAATTGGGGGATCGATTATATTTGCTCCCAGAGCTGAAGCTTGCGAAGCAAAGTTTGCAATGGTCGAGGAGCTCGCCATGCATTATTTTGTGAGACCCGGAGCTGAAGCCTGCGAAGCAAAACTTACAGCGGCCGCGGGTCTGGCCATCTCCCGCCTTGCGGGACCCGGAGCTGGAGCTTGCGAAGCAAAGCTCTCAGCGGTCGCGGATCTTGCCATGCATTACTTTATGAGACCCGGAGCTGAAGCTTGCGAAGCAAAGCTTTCAGCGGTCGCGGAGTATTCTGCGAAGGACTTGTCAGGAAGTTGGGGGTGTTTCGGCGTAGCTCTCTGAATGTCCCCCAACCTCCAGTCCTGTTTATCGCTGGGCTACACAGGAGATAATTTTCATGATGCATAATGGCAGATATTTTCATGGCAATTTTCACATAATCACATAATGCACACATGACACGTAATGCGAATATGTTCATGGCAATAAATCAACCTAAGCTTAATCAATTTAAAAATTTCAAACACAATGCTAGCACATAAGTGGTGTTCTCTTTATGTTTTGTTCAAGGGGTGTATGGCTATTCCTTAGCCATGTATACCCCCCCAAGTGAGCGTGGGGTCCGGACGTCTCCGGACCGTGTGGTCACTTGTTAAAACGCAGCTTGGAGAAAAGGGATAAAAAATGCAGCAAAAGCGGAGTGAAACTCTCCGTGTTTTATTAAATTAGCCTGTTAGGCATGTGTTTTACAGCTGGGAGGATTGTCTCCATATTTTACATTTTTGCTACGTCCACCAAGGACTTTTGACTAGATAGTCCGGGGCCTACTAATAGTAATGGCGGAGGTGCTCCGCGTTCCAGGCGCACGGGACTTTAGATCCGTCGAGTCTCTTCAAGTGATACGTCCCATGGCCCACTTTTTCTTGGACTGCATAGGGGCCTTCCCAGTTGGGTCCGAGGACTCCCACTCCCGGATCCTGCGTAGCAGGAAATACTCTCCGTAGGACAAGATCCCCAACTTCGAATGTACGGCTCTTGACTTTTGTGTTGAAGTGTCAGGCTATCTTGCCTTGGTACATTTTGAGTTGCACCTGTGACTGCTCCTGGAGTTCTTCGATCATGTCCAGGGACTCCTGGAGAAGGGCGTGGTTCCGGGTAGGGTCGTAGGTGTCCTGCCTGTGAGAGGGGATCATAGTTTCTACTGGGATGACGACCTCACAACCGAAGGTCATGGAATAAGGTGTGTGCCCCGTCGAAGTCCTCTCTGTCGTGCGATAGGCCCAAAGTACTTGCGGAAGCTCTTCTGGCCAGTGAGCCTTGCATGCTTGGAGTTTTTTCTTCAACGTGGTCTTTAAAATTTTGTTTACTGCTTCCACTTGCCCATTAGCTTGAGGTCTGGCGACTGCGGAAAAGCTTTTGATGATTCCATGCGAAGCACAGAAGTCCGTGAAATGTTCACTATCAAATTGCTTCCCGTTGTCGGACACAATTTTTCGTGGTAGCCCAAAACGACACACTATATTCCTGATGACAAAGTCCAGTGCTTTCTTAGACGTGACCGTGTTCATAGGTTCAGCTTCAGCCTATTTGGTGAAGTAGTCTACCGCGACTATGGCATACTTCACTCCACCCCTTCCAGTTGGAAGGGAACCTACTAGGTCAATGCCCCAAACGGCGAACGGCCAGGGGCTGGTCATTAAGGTAATTTCTGTAGGCGGCGCTCGCGGAACCTTGGCGTACCTCTGGCACTGCTCACATTTTCTGACATAATTCACATAATCCTTCTTCATGGTGGGCCAGAAGTATCCTTGTCGAAGGATCTTTTTGGAGAGGCTCAGCCCGGAGGTATGGTCGCCACAGAAGCCTCCGTGAATCTCATGGATGATGGCGCTGATTTCGGTCCCGGAAACACACCTAAGGAAGGGTATGGACAACCCCCTGCGGTAAAGCTTTCCATCCATAACCACGTATCGGGGAGCTTGATACTGGAGCTTTCTTGCGTCAGCTTTATCAGTGGGGAGCTCTCCGGTGGTGAGAAATCTGAGGATGGGTCCTATCCAGGAATGGGAATGGTCGATGATGGCATTTACCCTCTGTGTCTCGGTACTAGGTGCTTCTAAGTGCCCGATGGGCACTAGGCCATATTGTTCAATCTCCGGGTCTGTTGCAAGCTTGGCTAGTGTGTCCGCGAGTGAGTTCTGGTCCCGGGGGACCTGGCAGATTTGGTAGCCTTTGAAATGCTGCAGGAGGCCACGGGAGAGAGACACGTAGGTAGCCATTTTTTCGCCTTTCGTCTGGTATTCCCCGGATATTTGGTTTACCACAAGTAGGGAGTCGCTGTATACTTCGACTTTTTGGGCTCCGACTTCTCTGGCCAGTTGTAATCCAGCTAGCATGGCTTCGTGTTCTGCCTCGTTGTTGGATGCTGGGAACGCGAAACGGATGGCGCTCTGGAGCTGATGTCCTTGGGGAGATATTAGGATGACCCCTGCTCCAGCTCCTTTTTCATTTGAGGCTCCGTCTACATAGACCTTCCATATGGGAAGTTCCGGGATAGGATCTTCCGGGAGGTCATTCATTCCCGAGCATTCCACAATAAAGTCCGCGAGAGCTTGTCCTTTTATGGAAACACGTGGCTGGTAGTGGATGTCAAACTGGCTCAGTTCCATGGCCCATTTTAGTAATCTGCCAGAAGACTTGGGCTTCTGCAAGACTTGTCGGAGAGGGTGGTTGGTGAGTACTCTGATGGTGTGCGCCTGGAAATAGGGCCTTAGCTTCCTCGAAGCGATTAGCAAGCAGAGGGAGAGTTTCTCGATCATTGAATATCTGGACTCGGCGTCCAGTAACCTCTTGCTCACGTAATACACAGGGAGCTGGATACGGCCGTCTTCCCGGACGAGAGCGGCACTTACGGCGTGCTTTTTCACAGCTAAGTACAAGAACAACGCCTCTCCTTCGACAGGTTTGGATAGAATGGGAGCTTGGGTTAGATGTTCCTTGAGGTGTTGGAAGGCTGCTTCGCATTCGGGGGTCCACTCGAACCTCTTGTTTCCTCGCAACACATTGAAGAAGGGGACACATTTGTCAGTGGCCTTAGATACGAAGCGGCTGAGAGCAGCTATCCTTCCGGTAACGCTTTGGACATCCTTATGCTTCCGGGGAGAAGGCATGTCTATGAATGCCTTAATTTTCTCAGGGTTGGCCTCCACTCCGCGGGAGCTGACAATGAAACCGAGGAACTTCCCAGACGAGACCCCGAAATTACATTTCTTCGGATTCAGTTTCATTCCATACTTTCGGATCACAGCGAAAGCTTCCTCAAGGTCGTCGCTGTGGTCCCCGGAGGTCTTGGATTTTACCAGCATGTCGTCTATGTACACCTCCATGTTCCTCCCCAGCTGGTCCTTGAACATCCTGTTTACTAGACGCTGGTATGTCGCCCTAGCATTCTTCAAACCGAAAGGCATGACCACGTAACAGTAGACACCCTTGTCCGTGAGGAAGCTGGTGTGTTCCTGGTCCGCGGCATGCATCTTGATCTGGTTGTATCCGGAGTATGCATCCATGAAGGATAAGAGTTCATACCCGGAAGTGGCGTCTACCATCTGATCGATTCGCGGAAGAGGGAAACAGTCTTTCGGGCAAGCTCTGTTTAGGTCCGTGAAGTCAATACACATTCTCCAGGACCCATTGGGTTTCGGGACCAGAACCGGGTTGGCCAACCACACGGGATAGTGTGACTCCTGGAGAAAGCCTATGGACATCAGCTTGTCCACTTTAGCTTTGACTGCTTCGGCCCTCACTGGGTCTAAGGGCCTCATCTTTTGGCGAACTGGAGTTGCAGATGGGTCTATGTTGAGTGCGTGGCACGCAACATTAGGATTAATCCCCGTCATATCAGCGTGGGACCATGCCAGGATATCCTGATTATTCTTCACCGTGGCCACGATCTTTTCTCGAATGGCCGATGGAAGGTTTTTCCCTACCTGAATGACTTTGGTGGGATCTCCCGGGTTGAGGATCACCTCTTCGACTTCCTCCATCGGCTCTATCGCTCTCTCGACCCCCACTCTAGGGTCGAGTTCGTCAACACATGCCCCTTGGGCACCCCCAGTTTCTGGTAAATCTCCCGCTAAAGGAGCGGCAACAACCGCCTCCTGGACCGTGTAGACGGACCGGACGGAGACGTTATAACAGCTTCGTGCACTTCGTTGGTCTCCTCGGAGGGTGCCGATACGCCCGTCGTCGCATGGAAACTTCAGGCATAAGTGGCGTATCGAGGTTATGGCCCCGCAATCGATTAGGACCGGTCGGCCTAGGATAGCATTATACGCCGTGGGGCAGTCGACCACTACAAATGTGCAGTGCTTGAAGGCGCAAGCGTCGCTTTCTCCTCTGAGGGTGACTGGAAGTTGAATTTTGCCTAATGGCATGAGTGCATCCCCATTGAACCCCTGAAGCTGGATGGGGCATGGGGTCAGGTCTGTCTCGGTTAATCCAATAGTGTGGAAGGCAGCTTTGAAGAGGATATTTACGGAGCTTCCATTATCGACAAGGATCCGTGATACCTTCTTATTGGCAATCTGAGCTTCCACCACGAGGGGATCGTTGTGGGGGAAGTGCACATGTCGGGCGTCATCTTCCGTGAAGGTGATGGGAAGATCTATCATTCGGGGACGCTGAGCAGGTGACTGAACCAAGGCGCACATCACTCCGGTGTGTTCTAACTCCCTCAAGTACCTTTTCTGGGAGTTGCGGGTGCTTCCGGCAAGGTGCGGTCCTCCGGAAATGGTGGCTACGTGTCCGTCAACGGGTGGCGGAGCAAGGCCGGGCGGATATGGGTTTCCGGGTCCTGGAGCCAATAATGCAATGGGTGCCGGAGAGGTTGGAGCAGGAAGCGCTGGGAACTGAGACCCAGGAGCTTGGGGGTGACCGGCTCCAGGAGCGCTAGCGGTCCCCCTCTGTCCCGGAGAATATGCAGCTTCGTGAACTACTCCCTGTCCAGGATAGATTATGGGTATCCTCACCCATTGACCGAGGTGTCCCGCTCTTGCCAGGGACTCGATCTCATCCTTCAGCTGAAGGCATTCGTTTGTGGTGTGCCCCACGTCTCCATGGAACTCACACCTCTTATTGGAGTCTCGCGGACGCCTTCCTCCGTGAGACACTTTCGGGGGCTTCCTGTAATTGACCATATTACAGGTCGCCCGATAGACATTTTCTCGTGAGTCTATCAAACTGGTGTACTCCGTGAACTTGGGCTCATAGTCCTTCCGGGGTTTCTTTGAATGGTCTCCCCGGTTGGAGTTTCTTCCCCCTCGTTTATTCCGCGATTGGCTCAGATTTCGTTCTGGGCCTTCCGCTTGTGGCTGCGACGGGCCAGGAGCGATACTACATCCGATTTGTACAGCTCCGTACCCAGAGAAATGGGTTTGACTCGGCGTCTGAGCAGACGCGGAAGGCCCATACACGCTTGGAGTGAACTGGGCTCTTGGAAGTGTGAAGGCTGGTGCGGGAGCTTGCGAAGCAAAGCTCGGCGCAGTCACGGAAGGCGTCGGAGCCGGGGGAACTCCAAAGGCCTGTTGGTAGGCATCCTCAAGGTTGATGATTCCCTGAGCTTTTGACATGAATTCGGGCAGAGTTTCTGCCCGTCTCCTTTGCATTTCCCCCCACAGCAGGGAGCCGACAGTAAGCCCCGATTGAAGGGCGATCTGCTTCATATCATCGCTGACCTTGGTCTTAGCAGTAGCTTCCATCATTCTTTGAATGAAAGCTTTGAGGTTCTCATTGGGTAGCTGCTTGATGTTGGTTAAGGAACCAACCTCCATGTCGTGGTCCCGGGCAGCAATGAACTGCCTCCTGAATGCGGACTGTAGCTCCTTCCAACTGTGGATTGATCCGGGAGCTAATCTTTTCCACCAGTCCTCCGCGGACTTGGTAAGGGTGAGTGAGAAGCACATGCATTTGGCATCCTCATTGACGCGTGCCACTTGCATCATCTTGTTGTATTTAGCTAGATGGGTGCGCGGGTCTGTCCTCCCCTCATATAATTCTATATGAGGCATTTTGAAGTTCTCCGGGAGGGGTGTTTCCGCGATCCTCCGAACACATGGTTCCGGGTCTTCCTCCTCAGAGTCTGACAGGGCCCCACTTTGCTTCCGGACCAGCTTGGTCAAGGCAGCGATCTGTTCCTCGAGCCTCTTTGTATCGCTCTCCGGGAGGTCACGTCCCCGGAGCTTGTCGTTGAGATGATTTCGCAGGTAATCTCCGCGAGGCCGGGCCTTTTCTCCTTTGGCCTTTTCATACTTGGCCTCCAACCTTCTTCTTAGGTCCACCGTGGACCAGCTATCTTCGGAGCGCGTGTCCGCGGCCCGACCGTCCTGGTTGACGGAATCACTGGGGCGGTTGTTCCTTCCCCTAGGCCTGGGTGCCTTAGCACCGGGCCCTTTAGGCACAGAGTGCCCCCTTGGGGCTGAAGGACGTCTGGGCTTAGGAGCGCCAGAGACCTTCTGCGCGTGGGGGGGGGGGCAGTCGGCCTGGTGATTCACGCCTTTAGGAGGTGCAGGGGCATTAGTGCGCACAGGCTCCCCAACTTTTTCTCTGCCCTTGTTAGGGGCGGCTTTGGATGGTCCAGCAGCGGCTGCATCCGGCATGGTGGCATCAGCACCACCTAAAATAGAGGCGTCCTCGTCCGAGTCGCCTAGATCTCTGAACTTGCTTTGGAGGCGCTCCATCATGCGTTGCATTTTTTCGGAGACGCGCTCCTGCTCAGCAAGCTTGGCCTTAGTGACCACCAGTTCTTCGGCTACTTGGACCAGTTCTGGATCCTTCTCGTAGTAGTAGCCGTCTTTGTAGTAACCGTCTCGGACATACTCTTCTTCGCTTTCTAAGTATGTCGTATCTTCAGTACTGACCCGATCCTGGCGGGATGTCGGGTCTTCACCTTGGTGGTCCGAGGGTTCGTTTTGTACCACATCTTCCACCATAGTATCGGGGTTGACCCTAGCATTTTTGTCAACCGCAGATTTTCTCGTAGTCACCATCTTTTCAGTACGCAGAAAAAGAGCTGACTAACAACTTCCTACAGCTCTCAATGAAAGCACCAAAATGTTTACCGAGTTTTTCAGAAACGAATACAAACAAACTAATAAAAGGATAAGAACTGTAAAAGTGCAGAAATATAAATAGACAAATAAGTTTTTTACGTGGTTCTGGCGTTAACGAGCCCTAGTCCACGAGTCGATGTTATTATACTTGTAGAGAATTACAGTAAAATGGTTGGTGTACAAGAACCTCACAAACTCACAGTGTTTCTCTCGAGTTCTCTAGAAGAAGACGAAGCTAGAGAGATTTTGACAGAGTTCTCTCCCTGTAATCCCTCTCTTCCCCCCCTCTATTGCAAAATGAGGAGGTCTTTATAGCCAGAGTCTTTGATTAGGGTTTTACCCTGCCCCCATGAGTCTTAATTACACCAGTCATAAATAGGGGATACAATTACCGTAGTCGCCTGGCTACCAGGCTCTATGTGGGTATATTTACGTGAAAGTATGGGGAATGCACAAAGGCAGCTGTCTTTTCCAGGCTGTCAGCGGAACAGTAGGCGAAATAGTACTTTTAGGCGTGCTGGGATGTGTGCGGCCTCGACCTGTCGGGCGTGTCAGGCGGGATCCTGTGTCAGGTGGATATCATTCCAACTATGCCTCCTCCATGACTCGGCTGCTTGGTCTTCTTCCGTGCGAGACACGGAACTGTATCCGCGAAGGTTACCTGAAGAGCTTTTCCTGGAAGGACCTTCCCCGACGGATATCCCTTCAGGAGTCCGGGAGAATCGACGAGCTTCCGCGTCGCGGTTGCTTCAAAGAGTCTGCTGGACACTGAACGGGAGAGGCGAAGCCTTTCTGTCCATCCGCGAGCTCTGGTCACCTTTCGTGAAAGACTTTGATAATTTATCTTCCCTGAGGCTATCCATTTAAACGCTATCCGGAAATCTGGATAACACAAGGTAAGAAGGTATTCTCAAAGATCGACCTTCATTCTCGTTATCATCATTTGAGGGTCAAGGAGGGAGATATACAAAAGACTGCTTTTCGTACTAGGTATGGGCATTATGAGTTCTTAGTTATGTCATTTGGATTGACTAATGCCCCTGCTGCTTTTATGGATCTGACGAACAGAGTGTTCAAGGATTATCTAGACCAGTTTGTGATCGTCTTCATTGATGATAATCTGGTATATTCTCAGACTGAGTCAGAGCATGAGTAGCATCTAAGGTTGGTTTTACAAAGACTGAGGGAACACAGAGGGTTTGGGATGAAGGAAAATGAGTTTGGGGATGGTTCTGGGTTGGGGGCCGTGGCTCTGTTCTTGGATGCCGCGACCCTAGCTCGAAGGAGTAGGTGGAGCGATTTTGCCTTCCTGGGCGTCGCGGCCCTAGGTGTAGGGTGCCGCGGCCCTTGCTCCTAGAGTTGCTAGGGGCCGCGGCTCAAGGTGCTAGGGTCGCAGCCCTTGGGAAGTTTTGAGCCCGTTTAGGTGTTTTGACCTCGGGAACTAGGTTTTAGACCTTGGGATTGTTCCTACTACCCGGATTAGTGGGGATTGATGTCCTAGAGGCTAGATCTTGGTGTGGGAACCTTTGTTGTTCATTTTATTGATGGTATCCTATATTTGGTTATGACTAGGTGACCGCTAAAGGACTAAAAGTCAGATCGTTCTGAAGGGTCCTTCTTTTATTCATTCTCGCTCGAATTAGAGGTAAGAAAACTGCACCCTGTGTATATGACATGCATGATTGTTGTTGAGGCATGTTGGTTGATAAATGTGGACATTGATTTCATATTAAATGCTAGAAAATGTAGTTTGCTTGTGTATGGCACTGATTAGTCAGGGACGACACTGGTCGGGTATCACTGACGTAAGAGTCAGAAACGGCATAAGCGTCTTGAATGCAGGGTCGAATGAAGATTAGATCTAATCGATATCAGCGTTGAATGACTCTAAGGCATTAATGCTGGACCGACCCTAAGGTCGATGAAACTTGTAAGCGCTTGGGTAGTCTAAGACTAGTTACTTAGAGCCAAGGCCTAAGGCCTAGGTGATTGCTTGTCACATGGCTAGGGAACAATGTTCCATAGTTATGACTCTAGAGTCATGAGGAAGGTTATGTTGGTGTCTAGTCATCATGCACCTATCCTGTTTAAGCTAGTGAAAGGTTCAGTTATCCGTTAAGCCCTGGTGACCCTATCGTCACATGACTAAAGGGAGCTGTACCCACCTTAGTGACTTTTGCGATTGTCACTTACCTGTTTTGGACTGAAAGTCCTGAATGATTATTATGATCATTGTTGATATTATATCATGCTATATTGTGTTTTCTTGCTAGGCCATGGCTCGTGGGTGCTATGTCGTCCAGGTAAAGGGAAAGAAAAGCTCACCCATCCTTGAGTGGAGAGCTTAGGTGGTGATGTGTACATATGCGGCCGCTTGACCACCACGGCCAAGGAGTTCTCAGAGGAACTAGGGGGTTTACCCTATTTTTGTCGCTTAGGTCGGCGGGTTTGTAAATTTGAAACAGTAATGACTATTTTGAGTTGTAAATAACTTGTAAACGTTTTGATGGGCCCATGAACAGTTTTATGTATTTAATAAAATATATCCTTTCCTATTTATTGGTTTTCCACCTTAGCCTGTTAATAACACTAGAAGCACATTTTTAACCAAAGGACTCGGGTAGCGAGTCAAATTTCAGGTTCACTGTTCACCGTAACTGTTCTGGGGTAACCAGGGCATTACAAGCACTACAACACTGGTTTGTAGAGGGCCGCGGTGCTTGCTAAGGGCGCCACAACTTAAATAGAGAACCTTGGCCAATTAAGGTTTTTAAGCTCGGGAACTCAAACCTAAAGGCTCAGGAAGAATTCTACTACCTGATTTAGTAGAATTCGAGATCCCGAAGACTAGAAATATACCTTGAAACTCTTAATTAATCTAAGTGATTGATGGTTATCCTTTATTGCATTTTGACCAGGTTATACAGCTAAGGCTCGGGAATAAGGATCATGCTCAGGATTGCCATACGCTATCTGCTAGGGACTCGAGGTAAGAAAATTTCACTCAGGTTGTGATCATGGCTCAGACCCCTATTAATAAATATGAGTATGACTTTGACTATATGTGAGAATATGGCTATAATTATATTTGAGAATAATGAATATCCGGTAGGGCATGCTTGTATATGTTGCATCTGATTTCGTGTTGTGCAATATATATGTGATTATATCTATTATAAATGCCAGCCTAAGGGTGGGTGTCGGGGCCGATAGCAAGCATGCGGAACGCAGCCTGACCTAAGCGTGTCGGGGAGCGGCTATAAGATCAGAGGACTCGGCCTAAGGGCCCTGGGCCTAAAAGCTATAGAAATAAACAAAAGTGCTGGTTGCACTTAGCTAACAGATTGGATTATGTCTTTGATTGAGCTGATTATTACTGCTAAGCTTATTGCTTATATCCTATTGCTGATTGAATTTATTGATTTAAGTTTACTTTTTATATACTGTTGCTCATTTGTAAAGTTTTCTTGCTGGGCCTTGGCTCACGAGTGCTATGTGGTGCAGGTAAGGGAAAGGGAAAGTCGGACTAGTCATGAGTTGGAGAGCTTCAGGGGCAATGTACATGCCTACTCGACTGCCACAACTGGGATAGCCTGGAAGGAACTACGGTTGAACCTTGTTTTGCTGCTTAGGATGGCTAATTTGTATTCCATTTGTCTTTTATCAGTCTGTAACCAATTTTTAGGATCTCGTGTATAAACTTAATATTTTAATGAAAAATTATTACTTCGTTGACCAAAGTTTTTAATACCTAACCTTGATTTAGTCTTTAATTACACATTTAAGTCCAAATGACTAACTTAGCGAGTTAAGCATTATTTCAAACACACAATGTAACGGTACCACCTTCCCCTAGGTGTGCCTAGGTCGTTGGAATCATTTCAAGGAGCCCGGGGAGAAGTATACATGGGATGAGGACGTGCTTAAATTGTTGAAGGGAGACCTAGATCAATACATCATATCCTAGGCAGCTGTTGTTGAAGTATATTTTTCCTTGCACATCCTACAAGCACAGCATTGGGTCGCCATTGAAGTGTCCATTCCATTATGGCACTTTAACATATATGATTCCAACCATACTGTGCTTAGTCAGTCATTGTTGGCGGAAGTCATTAAGCCTTGGTGTTTATTGATGACTTCGTTGTTGTACATGTTTGGCTTGTTTGGCGACCATGAAGAGCTCCAGTCGCAACTAGGCCAGAAATCAAAGCCATTCCAGTACTGTCATCTTGGTCCTGAGGAGGTGCCTCCGACTATGACAAGGTATTCCCCTATTTAATTAGTGGTATTTGAAATATGTTTATTGAATTTAATTATACAAAATTTATTTATAATTGACACAAATTCACTTATATGTAGTGGGGGTTGTGGTATGTATGCCATCAAACATATTGAGCATTTGATTGCCAGGCTACCACTCGATACCGTTACTGATGCGAACATGAAACATTTCAGAACGAAATGCGGTGCAGACCTATTCTTTCAGACATTGGTAGCGTGATTATATATATATATATTTTGTATATGGTTCAATTCGTGAACATTAATTTTTTTGTACATACTCGGAAAAAACATCACTAATTTTCTACCTCGATCTACCTCGATAGAACTCGATTAGGTTCAACCCAAAATTTTAACTAGTATTAAAAAATACAACTAAAATAAAATAAACCTGTGAGCCTCGAAAAAAATGGATAGGTTCCACAAACTGCCTTGATGGGCCTCAATGGTACCTCGATAGACCTTGGTGGGGCCAAATCACGTCAAGAATATAGTGGCCTCGATGGTACCTTGATGGATCTCAATAGGTCCAAATCAAGTTGTGAGCATAGCAGCCTTGATGGGCCTTGATGCTACCTCGATAGGGCCAAATCAAGCTATCAACATAGCAACTTTGATGGGCCTCGATGCTACCTCGATAGGCATCGAGGCCCCATCAAGGTGTGTCGTGGCCCATCGAGGCATCGAGGCATGTTGAGGAAGATAGCAGAAGAACCTGAATGAAATAACAACAATTTCCCAGTGACATCAATTCATACCCCAGAAGTTTGCATAACACGATAATATGATGATAGACAAGTAATTAAGTATTCAACAACACATTGATAGGACAATGTTTAAAGCATAGTATTACATGACTTCCTATTGTGCCCACTACCATCACATCTGCTACACTTACGTGGCTAGACGCCTTTTCCCTGCTAGAAGGATAGCGGTTGTTCTTCAGCCTACCCAATTTCTTCTTCTTCAGCCTTCCTACATGATTTTTCTCAACTGGGACGTCGACAACCATATCTCTGATATGATCAGGGATCACCCATTCATTCTCGTTACTAGCATGGCAAATAGTTTACTTATAAGTATCCCTCCATGACTCGAATCTGTAGTAAGGGGAACACAATGAGTAGATTCTTACGCTCCTTTTTTTGGCTGCAGCAAATGCATGGACACAAGGTATCCCAATGGTTTGGAACATGCAATAGGAGCATGGTTTTGTTGCCAAGTTGACTTCACCATCACCATAACCATCAACCACAAGAAATTCATGAAGACCAAGGAATTGGACATCTAGTAAATGTCATTTCAGATCCATTTGCTTCAAATCTGCCTCCATCATGGGTGCTAACACACTTGTTGCTTTTGAAGCTTTTTCACGTCTATCGGCAAACCACATCTGTAGAGTGAATTGTATGAATTCAAGAAAATTGGCAACACGAAAACTGTAATGCCCCGGAATCCTAAATATGGTTTAATGGCTAGATTAGTAGGCCGGGAGGGCCACAATTGTTTAATTATGCCATTAAATGAATATATGCATGTTTATGCAAATTATATTATAATATGACGTTAAATGCATGCATGTGGGTCCACATTTGTTTACAGGGGTGTTTTGGTAATTTGGCCTGTTGAGGGCATAATTGTATATTTGTTTGCATGTCAATGATATATTGTGAGGCCACATTATAATGTGGATTGGTTCGAGTTATTCGGCATGAGACGATCTTTAAATATAATTTATCGGTTTAGTCATAACAGGCTTAAGCTCGGGGCTTGGGGTGAGTCTTGGGGTGTTTTTAATGATTAGAGCGTTACCGGGGATTATAGGGTAACGAGATATGAATTATTGGTGTTTGAGATTAGCGAGATTAGCGGGAATTGGAGAGCGTTAATTATAATTAACGGTATAGGTTGGAAAGGACAATTTTACCCTTGGGATGACTTTAGAAACCTTAGGTGACCTAGGGGCATTTAGGTCATTTGGTTTGGATTTATATGAAACTTTAGTTGGCTGTAGAAAACAGAGCCCTTACTTCTCCTTCCCGTACATCATTCCCTCTCATTCAACCTTTGGAGTATTTGAGCTCAAAGTGAGGATTCAAGCTAGGAAATCAAGGGGTTGAGTTCATAGAGTTGGTTCAGCCATTGAATGGGATTTAATCTCAAGTTTGAGGTGAGTTTCAGCCATAAGTTTTCTGGTTTTACTTTATTTTCCTTTAGTTTTCAGCCTATGATTTTGTTGAGGATAGCTTGGATTAATGGAAGTTTTGATTGATGTTTAACTTGGGTTTTGATGAGGGTTTGATATAGATGATGTTTAGGGGTTGGATTGAGTGTTTGGAAGATGTTTGAAACTGGTTTGAAGGTTTGGTTTCGAGGGAAAATGCAGGGGAAGAAAGCTGGTGCTTGCTGGTTTGTGTAAAGGGTCGTGGCATGGCTATGGTGAGCCACGACCTATGTTGGTTTCTGGGGTGGAAATGCCTCTGTCAGAGGGGTGAGCCGCGACCCATAAGGGCATTTTTGGCCAGAAATGAGTTTTTAGCTTGGGGATTCAAGCCTTAGGCCTCGGGATGGATCCTACTACCCGGTTTAGTAGGATTTGATGTCCCGGAGGCTAGGTTTTGGTTTGGGACCTTCTGTTATTCATTTTCATTGATGAATCCTATATTTTGGTTATGACCAGGTGACCTCCAGGGAATTAAAAGATTGATCGTTCTCAGGGGTCGTTCTTATATTAATTTTCACTCGAACTAGAGGTAAGAAAACAGTGTATGAATACAGTTGCACCCTGTATATGTATATGACATGCTTGATTTGTTATTGAGGCACGTTGGTTGGTGAATGTGGACATGGATTGCATATTAAATGCTAGAGAATGTTACATACTTGTTTATGGCACTGACTAGTCAGGGACATTGACCTAAGAGTCAGAAATGGCATAGCGTCATGAACGTCAAGCAAAATGAAGATTAGATCTAATCGATATCAGCATTGAATGGCTCTATGGCATTAATGCTGGACCGACCCTAAGGTCGATGAACTTATAAGCGCTTGGCTAGTCTATGTTACATACTTGTTTATGGCACTGAGAGCCAAGGCGTAAGGCCCAGGTGACTGCTTGTCATATGGCTAGGGAACGATGTTCCACAATTATGACTCTAGAGTCATGAGGAAGGTTATGTTGGTGACTAATCACCATGCACCTATCCTGTTAAAGCTAATGAAATGTTCACTTATCTATTTAGCCCTGGTGATCCTATCGTCACATGTCTAAAGGGAGTTGTCCCCATATTTGTGACTTTTGCGACTGTCACCTATTTGTTTGAACTGAAAGTCTTGAATAATTGTTACGATCATTGTTGATATTATATCATGTTATATTGTGTTTTCTTGCTGGGCCTTGGCTCATGGGTGCTATGTGGTGCTGGTAAAAGGAAAGAGAAGCTCACCTAACCTTGAGTGGAGAGCTTAGGTAGTGTTGTGTACATATGCGGCCGCTTGACCACCACAGCCAAGGAGTTCTCAGAGGGACTAGGGGGTTTACCCTATTTTTGCCGCTTAGGTCGGCGGGGATTGTAAATTTGAAACAGTAGCGACCATTTTGTACTATAAACAACTTGTAAACGTTTTGAATGGCTCATGAGCAGTTTATATACTTAATGAAATACATCCTTTCCTCTTCATTGGTTTTTCACCTTAGCCTATTAATAACACTTAGATCACGTTTTTAACCAAAGGACTCGGGTAACGGGTCAAATTTTTGGTTCACTGTTCACCGTAACTGTTCTGGGGTAACCAGGGCGTTACAACTTGGTATCAGAGCATGCCAAGGTTAAGGTTCCTATAGACTGGCTGGGCATGTACACACATCACTGAAGTCTAGCTCGACTCATGGTTTGGTAGCTATTTATGTGGTTATATGTATAACTGCTTAAATGTGGTATATATGCTTTACCTGTGTGCATGAGACACCATGTTAAACCTGTGCCCTGAAATGTTATATCTTCAGCAAATGTGTTCTAATTAGTATTGAGATTACTAGAACTTGCGTATTAGTGTGGTTAGTTATGAGTTATTATGTGATACATGCTATGTGCTAAATGCTATAAACAAGTATCTGTTCATATATGTGTATGACTGTGGAATGTGATAATTGTCTGCTTGTTCTTGGACCGTAAGGCGACAAGAGGTTTAGTTATTACTACCTGACTGGCCGTATTGATTTTTGTTTCAGTAAGGTATCATTGACTGAATGAACCCAGGACAGACAGACATGTCAGCTGACCAGAGTGATCCAGGCCAGAATAATAACAGCCAGGGTCAAGAGAATGACCAGTCCCAGATTCCACAGCCAGCTCCTGCAAACTGGCAGCAGTTGTTTAATGAATTGCAGGCAATAGTGTTGAAACAAGGAGAGGAGCTTCGTCTCCTAAGACAGCAGCAAGTGCCTGTAGTGGCCAATTTTTTAGAGGCACCTTCTGTGTCAGTGCCAGTTACTGGGCAGCTGCTTGAGGTAGGAAACAAATGGGAACCTCTTTATGAAAGGCTCAGGAAGCAACAACCTCCTGTATTTGAGGGCAGTGCAGATCCTACCAAGGCAGAACAATGGATGAGTATGATTACCACTATCCTTGACTTTATGAGGGTAGTTGGTAATGAGAGGGTGGCCTGTGCTACCTATATGTTTCAGAAGGATGCCTAGATTTGGTGGGAGGTGATTACCCAGACCAAGAATGTTAATGCCTTGAGCTGGGAGGAGTTCCAGACCTTGTTTAATGAAAAGTATTACAATGATGCTATCAGGGCAGCTAAAGCTAAGGAATTCATTAGGCTACTTCAGGGAAGCTTATCAGTCACTGAGTATGCCTTAAAGTTTGATCGTCTGGCAAAGTTTGCCAAGGAATTGGTGCCCACTGATGGGACCAGGAGAGAGTAATTCTTGCAGGGGCTACAGCCCAGGTTAGCCCGTGATGTACGTATCACCACTGTGGCAGGGGTTACTACCTATGCACAAGTGGTTGAGAAGGCACTCACAGCTGAGAGTGCAGAGATCAAGATCTGGCATGACAGTGTAGCCAGAAAGGATTTCAGGAGGTCAGGTCCTCCATTTGTGGGTTCTAGTAGGGGTGGAGGCCCCAGTGATTAGAAGAGGAAGGTTCCTGACACCTTCCCAGTTCCAGGTCCTGACAGACGGCCCCGCGATATTTCTATGGGTTGTCCAGGTGGTAATGAAGCCTGGAGGTCTTATCCTGAGTGCCCTAGATGCAAGAGGCATCACTTGGGAGAGTGTAGGGCAAGGACCTGCTTCTCATGTGGAGCAGTGGGTCATCTTAAAAAGGATTTCCATAAGGCAAGAAAAGAAGAACCCAGGAAGGAAGACAGCTCGGCCCCAACTCGAGTGTTTGTATTGACTCAAGCAGAAGCTGAGGCTTCTCCCTCAGTTGTTATAGGTCAGCTTCTTAGTGCTGGAACCGCTTATAATGTATTGTTTGATTCTGGTGCTACACATTCCTTTGTTGCTAGTAGTGTTATTGATAGATTGTGTAGACCCTGTGATTTTTATGCTATGGGGTTTGGTACTTTGTTACCCACTGGAGAGTTAGTGGTATCCAGGAGATGGGTCAGATCTTTGCCAGTGACAGTAGAGGGCAGAGAGTTGTCAGTGGATCTGATAGAGTTGGTTATGACTGACTTTGATATGATACTGGGTATGGATTGGTGGGCAACGTATGGGGCAACCATTGATTGTAGAAGGAAGATGGTCACCTTCGAGCTTGAAGGTGAGGATCCTTTTGTGTTTGTTGGTACTGTGCATGGACCTCGAATACCTATGATTTCTGTATTGAGGGCTAGGGATCTATTGCAAGGAGGTTGTGTTGGATTCTTAGCCAGTGTGGTTGATACCACTCAGGTCGTGCTAGTGAGACCAGAAGAGACCAGACTTGTCTGTGAATTCCTGGATGTATTTCTAGAAGATTTTCCAGGATTGCCACTGCACAGAGAAATTGAGTTCGTTATAGAACTAGCACCAGGGATGGAGCCAGTGTCTAGAACACCTTACAGAATGGCCCCAGCTGAGTTGAAAGAATTAAAAGTACAGTTGCAAGAGCTATTAGGTTTGGGTTTTATCAGACCTAGTTTCTCACCTTGGGGTGTGCCAGTTCTGTTTGTAAAGAAGAAGGATAGTTCTCTGAGGATATGTATCGATTACAGAGAACTGAATAAGTTGACAATTAAGAACCGGTATCCTTTGCCAAGGATAGATGATTTGTTTGATCAGCTGCAAGGTAAGACGGTATTCTCTAAGATTTACCTTCGTTCTGGTTATCATCAGTTGAGGGTCAAGGAGGGGGACATACCGAAGACTGCTTTTCATACAAGGTATGGGCATTATGAGTTCTTAGTTATGTCATTTGGATTGACTAATGCCCCTGCTGCTTTCATGGATATGATTAACAGAGTGTTCAAGGATTATCTAGACCAGTTTGTGATTGTCTTCATCGATGATATTCTGATATATTCTCAGACTGAGTCAGAGCATGAGCAGCATCTGAGGTTGGTTCTATAGAGATTGAGGGAACACAGACTATTTGCAAAGTTCAAGAAGTGTGAGTTCTGGTTGTCTCATGTATCCTTTCTTGGGCACATTGTCAGTAAGGAGGGGATTAAAGTAGATCCAGTAAAGCTTGAAGCGGTCAGAGATTGGCCAAGGCCAAAGAATGCTTATGAGGTTAGAAGTTTCCTTGGATTGGCAGGGTATTACAGGCGTTTCGTGGAAGGATTCTCAAAGATTGCTACTTCATTGATTGAGCTGACACGCAAGAGTCAGAAGGTTTTGTGGTCAGATAAGTGTGAGAACAGCTTCCAGGAACTGAAACAGAGATTGATTAAAGCTTTGATTTTGAGTCTTCCGACAGATCAGGAGAAGTTTGTGCTTTACTATGATGGTTTGGGCTGTGTTTTGATGCAATAAGAGAAGGTAATAGCTTATGCTTCTTGTCAGCTGAAGGAGTATGAAAAGAGATATCCTACTCATGATTTAGAGTTGGCGGTGGTGGTTTTTGCTTTTAAGATATGGAGGCATTATCTCTATGGAGAGAAGTGTGAGATTTATACAGACCACAAGAGCCTGAAGTACTTCTTCACCCAGAAAGATCTTAATATGAGACAAAGGCATTGGCTGGAGTTGGTAAAAGATTATGACTGTGAGATTCTGTATCATCCAGGGAAAGCCAACGTGGTAGCTGATGCTTTAAGCTGGAAGGGTCCAGGACAGATTCATGGTATTAGGCTGATAGCCAAAGAGTTAGCAGATGATATGACCAGAGATGGTATAGAGTTGCTGGTGGGCCAGTTGGCTAATATTACGCTACAGTCTATGCTGTTAGAGAGGATCAAGGAGGGTTATTTGAGTGATCCACAACTGATCAAGATTAGAGAGGATTTCTGGGCTAGAGCATCCAGAGATTATACAGTGTCTGATTTGGGGTTGTTGAGATACAAGGGGCGGATATGTGTTCCATTAGACACTGCTTTGAGGCGAGAGATTATGGATGAATCTCATACTACACCTTACTCTTTGCATCAAGGCACCACGAAGATGTATCAGGATATGAGATCATTGTATTGGTGGCCGGGGATGAAGAGAGATGTAGTAGAGTACGTGGCTAAGTGCTTGACATGTCAATAGGTCAAGGCTGAGCATCAGAGGCCGGCAGGGTTATTGCAGCCTCTGGATATCCCAGAGTGGAAGTGGGAAGACATCACGATGGATTTTGTGGTGGGCTTACCCAGGACTGTTGGTCAGCATGATTCTATTTGGGTGTTAGTGGATCGCTACACCAAGTCAGCTCACTTCTTGCCAGTGAGGACTACTTATACAGTTGACCAGTATGCAGATCTCTATGTGAGAGAGATCGTGTGCCTCCATGGAGCACCTAGGTCGATCGTGTCAGAACGGGACCCTACTTTTACTTCCAAGTTCTGGGGGAGTTTACAGAAGGCCATGGGTACACAGTTGAAGTTCAGTACAGCTTATCATCCTCAAATAGATGGGCTATCTGAGAGGACAATCCAGATATTGGAAGACATGCTGCGAGCATGTGTGCTAGACTTTGGTGGATCTTGGAGTAAGTATCTGCCTTTGATAGAGTTCTCCTATAATAACAGTTATCAGTCTACCATTGTAGTTGACCTTATGAGATGTTGTATGGTAGGAAGTGCAGATCTCCCATTCATTGGGATGAGAAAAGTGAAAGGAGATACTTAGGTCCTGAGGCAGTTCAGAGGACCAGTGAGGCTATTGAGAAGATTAGAGCTCGAATGCTTACTTTTCAGAGTAGACAAAAGAGCTATGCAGATCCCAAACGCAGGAACATGGAGTTCTAGGTAGGAGACTATGTTTTCCTTAGAGTCTCGCCATGGAAAGGGGTGAGAAGGTTTGGGAAGAAAGGCAAGCTGAGTCCTAGGTTTGTAGGTCCATTTGAGATCCTGGAGAGGATTGGTAAGCTGGCTTACAGACTAGCTTTGCCTCTGGCATTGTCGGCCGTGCATAATGTGATCCATGTATCCGCTCTTCGGAGGTATGTATCTGATGAGAGCCATGTTTTGAGTTATGAAGATCTGGAGCTTGGGCCGGATCTCTCCTTTGAGGAGCAGCCAGTTCATATACTTGACAGAAAGGACAAGGTCCTCAGGAATAAGACAATACCTTTGGTTAAGGTATCGTGGAGGAACAGCAAGGTCGAGGAGGCGACCTGAGAGCTGGAGTCAGATACGGGAAGTCAGTATCCCGAGCTGTTCAGGTAAATTTCGAGGACGAAATTTTTGTAAGGAGGGGATAGTTGTAATGCCCCGGAATCCCTAATATGGTTTAATGGCTGGATTAGTAGGCCGAGAGGGCCATAATTGTTTAATTATGCCATTAAATGAATATATGCATGATTATGCAAATTATATTATAATATGATGTTAAATGCATGCATGTGGGTCCACATTTGTTTACGGGGGTGTTTTGGTAATTTGGCCCGTTGAGGGCATAATTGTATATTTTTTTGCATGTCAATGATATATTGTGAGGCCACATTATAATGTGGATTGGTTCAAGTAATTCAGCATGAGACGATCTTTAAATATAATTTATCGGTTTGGTCATAACAGGCTTAAGCTCGGAGCTCGGGGTGAGTCTCAGGGTGTTTTTAATGATTAGAGCGTTACCGGGGATTATAGGGTAACGGGATATGAATTATTGGTGTTTGAGATTAGCGACATTAGCGGGAATTGGAGAGTGTTAATTATAATTAACAGTATAGGTTGGAAAGGACAATTTTACCCTTGGGATGACTTTAGAAACCTTAGGTGACCTAGGGGCATTTAGGTCATTTGGTTTGGATTTATATGAAACTTTAGTTGGCTGTAGAAAACAGAGCCCTTACTTCTCCTTCCCGTACATCATTCCCTCTCATTCCACCTTTAGAGTTTTTGAGCTCAAAGTGAGGATTCAAGCTAGGAAATCAAGGGGTTGAGTTCATAGAGTTGGTTCAGCCATTGAACGGGATTTAATCTCAAGTTTGAGGTGAGTTTCAGCCATAAGTTTTCTGGTTTTACTCTGTTTTCCTTTAGTTTTTAGCCTATGATTTTGTTGAGGATAGCTTGGATTAATGGAAGTTTTGATTGATGTTTAACTTGGGTTTTGATGAGGGTTTGATATAGATGATGTTTAGGGGTTGGATTGAGTGTTTGGAAGAGGTTTGAAACTGGTTTGAAGGTTTGGTTTCGAGGGAAAACGCAGGGGAAGAACGCTGGTGCTTGTTGGTTTGTGTAAAGGGCCGCGGCATGGCTATGGTGAGCCGCGGCCTATGTTGGTTTCTGGGGTGGAAATGCCTCTGTCAGAGGGGTGAGTCGCGGCCCATAAGGGCATTTTTGGCCAGAAATGAGTGTTTAGCTTGGGGATTCAAGCCTTAGGCCTCGGGATCAATCCTACTACCCAGTTTAGTAGGATTCGATGTCTCAGAGGCTAGGTTTTGGTTTGGGACCTTCTGTTATTCATTTTCATTGATGAATCCTATATTTTGGTTATGACCAGGTGACCACCAGGGAATTAAAAGATTGATCGTTCTCAGGGGTCGTTCTTATATTAATTTTCACTCGAACCAGAGGTAAGAAAACAATGTATGAATACAGTTGCACCCTGTATATGTATATGACATGCTTGATTTGTTATTGAGGCATGTTGGTTGGTGAATGTGGACATGGATTGCATATTAAATGCTAGAGAATGTTACTTACTTGTTTATGGCACTGACTAGTCAGGGACACTGACCTAAGAGTCAGAAATGCACAGCGTCATGAACGTCGAGCCAATGAAGATTAGATCTAATCGGTATCAGTATTGAATGGCTCTATGGCATTAATGCTGGACCGACCCTAAGGTCGATGAACTTATAAGCGCTTGGCTAGTCTAAGACTAGTTACTGAGAGCCAAGGCGTAAGGCCCAGGTGACTGCTTGTCATATGGCTAGGGAACGATGTTCCACAGTTATGACTCTAGAGTCATGAGGAAGGTTATGTTGGTGACTAATCACCATGCACCTATCCTATTAATGCTAATGAAATGTTCACTTATCTATTTAGCCCTGGTGATCCTATCGTCACATGGCTAAAGGGAGCTGTCCCCGTATTTGTGACTTTTGCGACTGTCACCTATTCGTTTGAACTGAAAGTCTTGAATAATTGTTACGATCATTGTTGATATTATATCATGTTATATTGTGTTTTCTTGCTGGGCCTTGGCTCATGGGTGCTATGTGGTGCAGGTAAAAGGAAAGAGAACCTCACCCAACCTTGAGTGGAGAGCTTAGGTGGTGTTGTGTACATATGCGGCCGCTTGACCACCACGGCCAAGGAGTTCTCAGAGGGACTAGGGGGTTTACCCTATTTTTGTCGCTTAGGTCGACGGGGATTGTACATTTGAAACAGTAGCTACTATTTTGTACTATAAACAACATGTAAACATTTTGAATGGATCATGAGCAAGTTTATATACTTAATGAAATACATCCTTTCCTCCTTATTGGTTTTTCACCTTAGCTTGTTAATAACACTTAGATCGCGTTTTTAACCAAAGGACTCGGGTAACGGGTCAAATTTTTGGTTCACTGTTCACCGTAACTGTTCTGGGGTAATTAGGGCGTTACAAAAACTCCTTGCCTCCCTCGTTTTATTGTAAAAGCATTCTGTGTAGTTGCTCGTAATGATATTGAATCGATTTCCAGGAAATTAAGCACGAGTCCACCTTTCGAAACCAATTCCCTTAAGATATTGAGCAATGGGAGGATCAATTACTTTAATCTTTTCAAAGAACTTGTGAAATTCTATCTTTCGATATGCGTATGCTGCACACCCCATGATGTCTTGACAGTGGTCAATTTTGAATTTTGCTACCACATTCATATAAATTTGGTGGTAACAAGCACCGTGGTAGGCATCTAGGAACACAACCTACAAAGCATGGCTTATGCCTGTTCGATACCAAAGCTAGGCTATCAACGTCCCCTATGGCTTCCTTTAATTTTCTCATGAAATAAGTCCAAGAGTTCTGGTTCTCACTGTCCATCAGTCTGAATGCAGTTGGAAACAAATGGTTGTTCGCATCCAATGCAACAGCACATAGCATGTGGCCACCATAGTTGTTCTTCAAGAATGTTTTGTCCACACAAATGACAGGACAACAATACTGGAATCCTCTCCTTGAAACACCAAGGGAATAGAAGCAATACAAGAAATAACCATCTTCTGCTACAAATCAGTAATTGTACCTGGATTCTTCAGCTCCAACTGACACATGTATCTAGGTAACTTGGAGTATGAATCCTCACATGTACCTCTAACATACATAAGTGCCTTTTCTTTGCATCTTCATGCCTTCTCATACCTCATTTTGACCCCAAAATGGTGCTTCATGTCCTCCCTTATGTTGTCTGCCATGTACCGAGTACCATAAGTAGCAAATTTCCTCTTGATTAGGTGGCCAACAACCTATGGTGCTGCTTGACGGTGGTCCTTCTCTCGGACTTCTTGTGAGCAAGTGTGTATATCATTGTAGACAGTAATCTCAATCATTTCAGACCGCATTTTTTCTTTCCCCTCAATCTCCAACCACAATTAGGATCCTTGTAGGTAATATACCATACATCAGTACCAAATTTATTCACCATAAACTAAAAATTATTCTTCATCGCAAAGATGGCCACCTTAGTTTTCAATTCAAGCTTGTTTTGAAAGAACTTGCCAAGGTGAAATTCTTCTAAAGATGTTTCGGTTGAGGAATGATGATTTTGATAAGAGGCCTCTATATCTTCTTTGGTAAACATTGGAGCACTCCAAGTTCTATGATCTTCACCTATGTCCAATGGAGAACTCCATCTACTGATATCTTTAGTTGTACCTGGACAACTACTGTTGGTTCCAAGTGTTTGTTGACCTTGTCTTCTGCACTGGTTTTCCTCTACTAATTGTACATGCATAACATCTGAACTTTGGGTTGGAAAAATCGGTCCTATTATCTGGCCCATCAATATCTGCTGCATCAGCAACATGATCGTCATTGACATATTGATCGTAGTCATAGGGTTCATACTCCGCTGTGTCAGGAACATATGGCGGATCCCTAATAGGGATATCATCACAAACAATAACTGGAGGATTTGTGTAACGCCCTACTTCCTTAGAGCCGTTACCAAGTGAGTTTTAAGACAAAACAATGTGCAATGAACTCGAAAACCGAGGTTTTAAAACAAAAGTGTGACTAAGCAAAAGTTCAGGCTGTAAACTTTAAAAATGCGTTGTTTCATTGAAAACTTCTAGTATTTAACATTTGGGATCCCAAAATAAGGTTTGAAACTATTTACAACTTAAAATAAGATTACAGTTGGTCCGTTATTAAAATCACAGGTTATTACAGCCATTTCTCGAAAATACCCCCAACCAAAGCAGTCGGGCAGGCCAAACATGTACGTGTCGCTTCATGCTCTCCGTACTCATGGCTGGTTGACTCAATCTTTTCCCTTACCTGCAACACAGTGCACCCGTGAGCCGAAGCCCAGCAAGAAAACTCATACAGTACATAACATATGCAAATTATACAGTTAATCATATCAGATAGTCCATAGATAAACGGGTCAACCATTAGACTTAAGCGACCCGGCCATGCCACCCTAGAAGCCTTACCAAAGCCTGGGGTCTCGGTCCTCACCGTAAGGATATCACATGTATCCATGGGGTCCCACCCTGACTACAAGCACTTCACGTGCTAAGTGGTACTTCCGGCCCCACTGCCGTTCTCGGCCTTTCGCCGTTCTCGGCTCCTCACCATTTCATTCAACAATAATCACAGATAGTCTAACTCAAATAACATTTGAACATATATCAATTCAATCAAGTCTGCACCCTAACATGTAATGCAATATAGGGCCGTGCCCTGCGACCACACTATGGGCCCATGCCCTGCCCTATGGGTGCTATAGTTTTCTTACCTGTCAATTCGGTAGTTTCGATCACTTGACTCCTTGAGCACGATCCCACTCGAGCCTTAGTGCACACCTAAACACAGCCATAGGTCAAAGTCAACACCAAACCCCAAGTCTGAAAACCTAGCCTCGGGACCAATCCCTAGGTCAAAATCCCTCACAAATAGCCCAAAAACCCCATTCTGGGAACAAGGTAGCGCTACAGCGCTCAAAAGAGGGCGCTATAGCGCTACAAGCAGAATCAGCATCCCCTGAAACAGGGCTTAGCGCTACAGTGCCCAAGGACTAGCGCTGTAGCGCTAGTTGCAGGCAGGCAACACCAGTTTTCTTTTTCTGCGATTTCTTTGAGCCATTCTCAACCCAAACTTTCCCAAATCTTTACCAAACTCAAAATCAAGCTTATAAACACTCTCCACTCATCCCAAGCATCCAAAATCTTCAAAACCCAAGCACATTCATCCCAAATCTCAAAATTTACCATAGATGAACCCTAAACCCAGAAATTCAGTCAAACATCAAGTTAAAGGCTTAGAATTCATACCGTTGATGCAATTTCGACCTTGATTCATTTCGTAGACCTCCTTAGCTTGCTCTTCCTCAAAGCTTGCCCAGAAATTCCCTAAAGTTCCCATCAACTCAGCTCAAAACACAGCTCAAACTAGCCAAACCCTTAAAACTGAAATTTCTAAAAACTTACCTCAAAAGTTGATGTGTTCTTGCTAATCCTTGCCAAATCTTCAAGTCTAACTTTAAGATCCTTGTTGCTCAGCCTATCCTAGCTCTCCACTGAGCTTTGCCCCAAGAAAAATGAAGAGAAATGGTGCAAGAATGCACAAACCACCCCTTTTGGAAAAACCCCTCTGTTTTCTTTTCCTTCCTTTTTCTTTCTTTTCCACAGCCATATAACTCTCTCTATCAATCCCACTAAGTATATAAAGCCTCAATTAATCTATCTCTAAAAAGCCAATTGACCAAAATGCCCTCCCTATTAATTCTAAACCCTTTTTGTCCAAGTAGGGCCATTTTAGTCATTTTACCCAATTCTCGCTAATCCTCAAGTGTCTCTAATATTTTCCTGCTTGCTTCCCAATACCTGATAAATCACCAAATATGTATTCCTCATTATCAAAATTAACCTCAATATATACTCTAAATTTCCTGCTTATACCCCCAAGCTTAACCCAAGCTGGGTATAAATTTCCTCCTTGACTTCCCGCTAATCTGTTCTCTGGGATCGTCTCGAGTCACAAGTCACAGATACATCCACATACCAATGTGGTCTCAACAATCATCTCATATCAATACAGTTATACCCAAAATGGCCAAAATTACAATTATGCCATTCTAACACAATCAGGGCCTACATGCATACTAATACACATAGTCATGCATCTCAAATAGTCAAATAGTCAAATAGTCATATAACATGCTTTAAATCATAATCATGCATTTAACTCATTAAAGTCACACATAAATCCCATCATGTCCTCCTGGCACGCTAATCAAGGCCCTTAAGCCTTATTAGCGAATTTGGGTCGTTACAACTATCCCCTTCTCATAAAAATTTCGTCCTCGAAATTTACCCAAACACATCAGTCAGTAAACCCGAAACTCTGACCATAATTTCCAAGGTCCACCGCCTTACTTTAGTTCCCAACAACACTCTTTCAGGAGTAACAGTCTTGTCCCACAAGATCTTGTCTAATAGCCATACTCTCGTTAGCCCCTCGTTTACACCGCAACCTTGCTGAAGCTTCAGGGTCTGCCTAGATTACAATGACCAATTCATTGTCTTATTCCTGATTCTAGAGATATTCATAAGCCATCACCCCTACCAGGTGGGATCAACTTGTAGGCCCCGCTGGCCTAACCCTTGGTACGACTTTAGAATCTATATTGAATCAAGAGTCAGAACTCTCCCTTCTTTCCCTGAATACCATACAAATCCTTGTCTGTTATTATGTAGAGAGATACGACTCTTTCATCCCGAAGCTTTATTTTCTCAAAAAAAAGATTTAACAATTTACCAGTTTCTTTATTCTCCCAGATAGGCAGACACTCCTGCCTTAAGAATCTCAACGACCTCATTGGCTTTCTCTCTGAACTAATGCCAAACCGTAGTATTCACTATCCTTCACCTCTTACCATGTCCTTTGTCGTCACGCCGGCATTTGCCACCACGACTAACTTATCAGGGATTACACTTCCCTTAATATCTCAAGTATTCGCATACTCAGCGCTTAATTCTTTGAGATATCTGATAAGCTTTCAGACTGCTATTTCACTTGCAATCAACTGAAAATTCCAGATTCCGACTCTATTCTTTTCGTTCTCTAGATCCATTCCAAAATTTAAAATACTATAGGGTCTCAATTCAGTATCATCGACGTTCTACCCTGATACCAGTTCACCTGAACCAACTACATTAACTCAAACAACCGAGTTAAAACTTTTCATGTCCAAACACCATACTTAAGGTCTATTGTGGTCCATTCCCACGATACACCACCACATCACCTAACCCCTTAGGGTCCAAAGGAAAACACTAGATTCTATCACCCGCTCAACCCTCCCGGTACAACGTACCCTAGGAGGTGGAATGATATCCATTCAGAATTCTCATTCATAAACCAAATCTAATTGGATCCTTCATCCAATCCTGGTATCCTAACTTGTACCACCTTGGCAGGGTTCTTCCCTGCTTCAACCAAAGCCAACACTTCGGATTCCATAGTTCAGTCACACTCACTAGCTAATCATTACCTACTAACGTTATGTCAATCTCAGTCGTTGCCTTGTCCACTCCATTACAATCTATGGCGTTATTCCTTGACTGACACACGCCTCTCAGTTAGGAGTTCCGCCTCCAATTAAATTTCCCCTCGCTCAATCGAGGATTTCAAACACTGATCATTCGTCTGTTACTTTTCACAACGTCTGGGTCTCAACGTTATCTTTCTTACTAATACCCAATACTCAAGCACCTTATTATATGCATAACTGTCAACTTAACACTCCAAGTATATCAACCATCAAATTCATTCTTTCACCTCCCGCAAGGTTCGATCCATCCTCACGTCAATTTATGCCTGGCCGTGCCCAAATCGTGATGCACTCCCACATTTCCATATCCTTACCATAGATCAGGTCCTTTATGCCATAACTCTATACTTAACCATAACACACACATATTCCAGCATCGCCAGATACCAATCAATTCTTACCTTGTCTTCTGAATTTCTTTCTGAATTGACATCACTCATTCCGTCTAACCTCAAGTTTTACTGTTCTCCTCATCTCTGATGTAGTTGTCTCCGGAGATACTTATGCAATAGGTGACGTGCTTACCAATCCTGCTATGCTTTCTAGTCTTCATATAATCATCATTAGCTTCTTTGTGGCTTCAGATCAATTCTCCTCATACCTGTCCTTTCTCCTTGTAGCTCTATTTTGAGTACTCCTAACGACACCCAAACTAACACTCCGTAGAACCTTACCTGTGACTCTGCCTTCTGGGTACTAACGTCTTCAGCATAATCATTTGCTCACCATTTCCTCTGGGAGTAATCCACATATACTGCTCATGAGCTTGAAGGGGACTTGCCCATACCGTTCATGCATCCTCTGCCTAAAGAACTTACCTGTGCTGCTGTAGCTTGAACCATTCTAGAACCTTTGTTACCAACTCCTCACACCCTACCCGGTGCAAAATAGACAAATTCACGAAATGTCTCTATCCTTGGTTTCCAGCTGGTAATAACCAGGTCATAGATCAACTCTTGGAGACATCGTCCCATCTTGCATCCAATATTGTACTTTTCATTCTAACCCGACGATGCTAACATTCCCCGCAGTATAACGCTCTGGCTACTCCAGGGTCAAATTCCTTCGATTGCTTCAATAGATTTTTCTGTCAGCCAATACCATCTTTTACAACATTCCTTATACCAATCCTATCTGTAGTCCGACCTTGAAGTACCCCCAAATCTTTCTTTACATACCCACATAATTTTCCCACTGGTCAGCTCAGTTTCCACTCAGTCTCATTTACATACTCCAGATGATATCCTCTACAATCCATGGTTATTTCTTAACTGATTAGCTCTCTCACTGTGACTCATGCTAAGGCTCCCTTAAGACAAACTCTGTTGTATTACTATGCACTTCTTGATCACTTGCATCCCAATCCATCTGCCAGAGTTTCTAATTTCTTCTCAATAAGTATTACTATCATCAGCCTCTCGAATAGCACCTTTGAGGCAACCTCTCTATGTTCATCTCCCTCTCGGAACATTCTCAACACCGAGTTCTTCCAGTTCGTTACATGACCAAAGCATAAACCAGTCAGTTAAATACTCATCCTCGAGGAATCAGCCTCGAACTTTGAATGTATCGATGCATTCTAGTTCTCCGTTCCCTCACCATGGGAAATCCATCCTAACATATCGAGTCACTCTATGTAGAAGTCATGCCCTCACCTGACCTCCTCTTAGGTGGCATCCTCTCCCTCATGTGCATACCAAATAACCTCCCTGGTTCCTGTCACTATCTTGATAACTACCCTTTTCAATCAGGCTTCTTTCCAATCTCAAATTAGGTGCCCTAGCACTGTCTGGGGTCCTTCTACCTTGAAAAATTGAGAATCTGCCCTTGCTGCATTCTATCAATGAAAGTACCATCTTATCAATCAGAATTTTCCCCCTTTCTGGCAAAACCAGAAGCCACATAACTATCCGGGGTTCTTTTTAACTCGATTATCACGAATCTATCTTTACTAACTCCATCAAAGGAAGCACTGCCATTGCAGTTTTGGCACTTATGCTCTATGCATCATTCATCAGTTCCTCGAACAACATGGCCCTCTCCGCCATCCACATACAGACGATAAATTCTTACATCACAGCGGCCCAAATACCTCGGACTACCCCAGAGTTCAATCCTTAAATGGGTCGCCATCAATTCCAGATACATCCATCAGTATAAATTTTTGAAATTTATTACCCAGTTCACCAAACCCATTGATTTACACTGTTGTTACCCTATCGGTCTAAACCAAACTTATAAGCCCACCAGTCTCCACAGTTCAGATCATGCCTTTATAACCTCTACTATTAGTTCATCATCTAGGTTCTTTCCAACCCAGCACCAATGCCTCAGCCCAAGTGCCATTTCCAAGCATCCCTTTAGCACAAAACTTAACACAACCTTTAGTCATGGGCTCTCATCCCCTTATAACCAAGGGTGGAATTAACCTTGCCCATCCACTGATAAATTCTTTGTCAACCCGAACTTTCCTCAAAACCAGAGGATAACACCCTTTAAGTCTTTCATGTAATACCCTTATCTGTCCATACTCCCACAGTAAACCAACACTGGTAACCCTTACTGTTAAAGCATGTAAATCAGCTATTTTCTCAGAGAAGTCCGCTATACTTCTGTTCCATCTCAACTATTAACTTCCACAGCTTACTCACACACTGGTGACGATCTGCTGCAGCTTTTGGGGATAAATGGAGATCTCTAACTCCAACTTTATCTAGAAGCCCCCTTCAACACAATATCAGGTCCACTTAACCCTTCTAGGAACAAACAATTCGAGTTCATCTGCCGATACTGACCAAACTCCTGAGATCTGTGGTTCATACTCTGAACCAAACCACAACTAGATCCAAATAACCACAGTTATCATGCACACACAAAGCATATATAGGCCAAATCCACAATGATATATATTTAGCTACCAGATTTTAACACTACCAAGTATACCCAAGTCTCAACATGCTTCATACAAGCCAATAAACATATATTACATACGAATTTAATTCAGACAGTTAACCACATACACTCAATATGTAAACCATTATGCCAATATTCATCCACATGCATAATAATGTTATTCAGCATGCATTAATCTCAACATGCAATAGTCAAGGGCCCAGCCCCAACAGTATCTCATGCATATGTCAACTCATTCCTCATGCTCCATATAATTAAGTAGGCAAACAGGGCATTCAAACATATGTTCAAACATGTCAATCAATCATACCAACCAACTCTGAGTCGAGCTTGTCACTGACAGCGAGCGTACATGTTCGGTCGATCTCCAGAACCAATAAACCTTGGCTCGCTCTGATACCAAGTTGTAACGCCCTACTTCCTTAGAGCCGTTACCAAGTGAGTTTTAAGACAAAACAATGTGCAATGAACTCGAAAATCGAGGTTTTTAAAACAAAAGTGTGACTAAGCAAAAGTTAAGGCTGTAAACTTTAAAAATGCGTTGTTTCATTGAAAACTTCTAGTATTTAACATTTGGGATCCCAAAATAAGGTTTGAAACTATTTACAACTTAAAATAAGATTACAGTTGGTCCGTTATTAAAATCACAGGTTATTACAGCCATTTCTCGAAAATAACCCCAACCAAAGCAGTCGGGCAGGCCAAACATGTACGTGTCGCTTCATGCTCTCCGTACTCATGGCTGGTTGACTCAATCTTTGCCCTTACCTGCAACACAGTGCACCCGTGAGCCGAAGCCCAGCAAGAAAACTCATACAGTACATAACATATGCAAATTATACAGTTAATCATATCAGATAGTCCACAGATAAACGGGTCAACCATTAGACTTAAGCGACCCGACCATGCCGCCCCAGAAGCCTTACCAAAGCCTGGGGTCTCGGTCCTCACCGTAAGGATATCACATGTATCCATGGGGTCCCACCCTGACTACAAGCACTTCACGTGCAAAGTGGTACTTCTGGCCCCACTGCCGTTCTCGGCCTTTCGCCGTTCTTGGCTCCATTGCCGTTCTCGGCTCCTCGCCGTTTCATTCAACTATAATCACAGATAGTCTAACTCAAATAGCATTTGAACATATATCAATTCAATCAAGTCTGCACCCTAACATGTAATGCAATATAGGGCCCATGCCCTGCCCTATGGGTGCTATATTTTTCTTACCTGTCCATTCGGTAGTTTCGATCACTTGACTCCTTGAGCACGATCCCACTCGAGCCTTAGTGCACACCTAAACACAGCCATAGGTCAAAGTCAACACCGAACCCCAAGTCTGAAAACCTAGCCTCGGGACCAATCCTGAGCCCTCAGGGAAGTCCTAGATCCACAAAACAAGGTGGTGGAATCGAACCCCGAACCCTAGGTCAAAATCCCTCACAAATAGCCCAAAAACCCCATTCTGGGAACAAGGTAGCGCTACAGCGCTCAAAAGAGGGCGCTATAGCGCTACAAGCAGAATCAGCATCCCCTGAAACAGGGCCTAGCGCTACAGCGCCCAAGGACTAGCGTTGTAGCGCTAGTTGCAGGCAGGCAACACCAGTTTTCTTTTTCTGCGATTTCTTTGAGCCATTCTCAACCCAAACTTTCCCAAATCTTTACCAAACTCAAAATCAAGCTTATAAACACTCTCCACTCATCCCAAGCATCCAAAATCTTCAAAACCCAAGCACATTCATCCCAAATCTCAAAATTTACCATAGATGAACCCTAAACCCAGAAATTCAGTCAAACATCAAGTTAAAGGCTTAGAATTCATACCGTTGATGCAATTTCGACCTTGATTCATTTCGTAGACCTCCTTAGCTTGCTCTTCCTCAAAGCTTGCCCAGAAATTCCCTAAAGTTCCCATCAACTCAGCTCAAAACACAGCTCAAACCAGCCAAACCCTTAAAACTGAAATTTCTAAAAACTTACCTCAAAAGTTGATGTGTTCTTGCTAATCCTTGCCAAATATTCAAGTCTAACTTTAAGATACTTGATGCTCAGCCTATCCTAGCTCTCCAATGAGCTTTGCCCCAAGAAGAATGAAGAGAAATGGTGCAAGAATGCACAAACAGCCCCTTTTGGAAAAACCCCTCTGTTTTCTCTGTTTTCTTTTCCTTCCTTTTTCTTTCTTTTCCACAGCCATATAACTCTCTCTATCAATCCCACTAAGTATATAAAGCCTCAATTAATCTATCTCTAAAAAGCCAATTGACCAAAATGCCCTCCCTATTAATTCTAAACCCTTTTTGTCCAAGTAAGGCCATTTTAGTCATTTTACCCAATTCTCGCTAATCCTCAAGTGTCTCTAATATTTTCCATCTTGCTTCCCAATACCTGATAAATCACCAAATATTTATTCCTCATTCTCAAAATTAACCTCAATATATACTCTAAATTTCCTGCTTATACCCCCAAGCTTAACCCAAGTCGGGTATAAATTTCCTCCTTGACTTCCCGCTAATCTGCTCTCTGGGATCGTCTCGAGTCACAAGTCACAGATACATCCACATACCAATGTGGTCTCAACAATCATCTCATATCAATACAGTTATGCCCAAAATGGCCAGAATTACAATTATGCCATTCTAACACAATCAGGGCCTACATGCATACTAATACACATAGTCATGCATCTCAAATAGTCAAATAACATGCTTTAAATCATAATCATGCATTTAACTCATTAAAGTCACACATAAATCCCATCATGCCCTCCTGGCACGCTAATCAAGGCCCTTAAGCCTTATTAGCGAATTTGGGTCATTACAATTTGTCTTTGGAAAAAAGTCCCAACCTCACTTTGAGTTCCCCTAAAACCAGAATATGGGGGAGAAATGTTCTCTTCAAATCTAACCTCTTTATTAATGCTTGGAGGGGACGATGCATTTCCTAAACAGTCCTTCTTAACCAATGTTACACACAGAGGAATCATCTTCTCAACAGATTTCGATGCTAACCCAATGAATGCACGAACATGCCTATAATTTTTCATAATAGTAGGTTTTAAGGGTTGTGAGAGGCATGTGTACGAGACCTCAAGTTTCAAGTCGTACACACATTTATCCACTTCAAGCTCATCGTATAAAATGTCAAGCAGTTGCTCATAGTTACACCCTTCTCTAAAGGTAGAACTTGTTTTTTAGCATCCCTGAAAATCCAATCCCTATCTTCCAATTCCCAAACACCATTGTATGCAACAAATATGGAAACATTCAACTCTGTATTGAATAAAAAGAGTAAAAAAATAATATTATAAAAATAGGCAAAACATAACTGTAAACATCGAGTTCCATCGAGCCTAATCTAGGTAAGTCGAGGTCCAACATCGAGGCATGTTGAGGTTTGTCATTTTCTATCGAGGTGGTTTCCAAAGTAAATGAATGAGTTCCTATCGAGGTCCATCAAGGAAAGTCTAGAACAACTGAGGTAATCTTTCTAGTTAAATTATTCTCGGGATGTCGAGGTCCTTCGAGGACTATCGAGTCACATCGAGGTGGCCTATATATTTAAATTCTTATGGACTTATCTAAGTTCATCGATCCAAATCGAGGTGGACTATTTGCTTAAATGAATGTGGATCTATCTAGGTCTATCGAGGACCATCGAGCCTCATCGAGGCCCCCTAATCCTACCACTAATCGAGGTCCATCGAGGACCATCCAGCCTCTAATTATGTGAAACCATCGAGGCCTATTGAGTTTCATCAAAACTCATCGAGATAGACAAAGGCCAATGCATTTCCTAAACAATCCTTCTTAACCAATGTTACACACAGAGGAATCTTCTTCTCAACAAATTTCAATGCTAACCCAATGAATGCACGAACATGCCTACCATTTTTCATAACACTAGGTTAGAAGGGTTGTGAGAGGCATGTGTATGAGACCTCAAGTTTCAAGTCGTACACACATTTATCCACTTCAAGCTCATCGTGCAAAATGTCAAGTAGTTGCTTGTACGTCATACCTTTCTCCAAAGGTAGAACTTGAGTTTTTGCATCCCTGAACATCCAATCCCTATCTTTTAATTCCCAAACACCATTATATGCAACAAATATGGAAACATTTGAATCTTTATTTAATAAAAAGGGTAAAAAATTAATATTATAAAAAGGCAAAACATAACTGCAAACATCGAGTTCCATCGAACCTAATCGAGGTAAGTCAAGGTCCAACATCGAGGCATGTCGAGGTTTATCGTTTTCTATCGAGGTGGTTTCAAAAGTAAGTGAATGAGTTCCTATCGAGGTCCATCAAGGCAAGTATAGAACAACTGAGGTAATCTTTCTAGTTCAATTATTCTCAGAATTTTGAGGTCCATCGAGAACTATCAAGTCACATCGAGGTGGCCTATCTAATTAAATTCTTATGGAATTATCTAAGCCCATCGATCCAAATCGAGGTGGACTGTTTGCTTAAATGAATGTGGATCTATCAAGGTTTCTTAATCCTGCCACTAATCAAGGACCCTCGAGCCTCTGATTATGTGAAACCATCGATGACTGTCGAGTTTCATCGAAACTCATTGAGGCTGACAAAAAACCTTGAAAAGCCCAGAGTGTAACGTCCCAAATTATCTAATAAGGCTTATGGCCTTGATTACGGGACTAGGATGGAAAATTATGGAAATTATGTGATTATGTGATATATATGTATATTATTATATGATTATGTGAGTTTTATTATAATATGACTTGATGTGCATGTTTAGGTGTATTAAATATGCATGTGGGCTTGTTTTTGATTAAAAGGGAAATTTTCGTAATTTGGCGCGTTATGGGTATATTTGGCATATATGTGATATATGTGTGGGACCACATTATTATGTGGATATATTTGGGTTACTTGGCACGAGACGATCCTAGGGAGCATGTTAGCGGGAAATTCACAACGAGACCAATACTTTACTCGTGGAGAGTCAAGGGGTATTTTGGGTATGTAGTACATTACCAAGATATTGGGTAATGAGAATGAATAATTGAGGATATATTTGGAATTAGTGAGATCAGAAGGGAATTCTGGGGATTTTGACTAATTTTCCCTTGGGGGCTTTTTTGGGTACCCCGAGCCTTGGGATTTGCTTAAGGTTACTTCAGCTCGAAGTAACCTCTCAGAACTATAAAACTCAAGAAAATAGTCTCGTTCTCTCTCCCGTTCTCTCACTTGACGCTCGTTAGCATTTTTGAAGGAAACTTGTGGTTTAGAGCTCGAATTCAAGCAAGGTTAGAGTGATAACGATTCTAGGGAAGATTAGAAGCTCGATAGCCGGAGGATTTAGCTAGAAAACAACCTAATCAGAGGTTATTTAAGCTTTGAATTTCTAAGTTTTGGTTTCCTTTAGTTTTGATTTGAATTAGAGATTTGGTGGAGGTTTTTGAGTGAGGTGAGCTTGAGTTTTAATGGTGTTTATGTGCCGAAAATGTTTTGGGGGATTTAATTATGAGTTTGGGATTCAATTGGGTTGGATTTTGGGTGAAATTAGTAGAGGAAAACAGAGGAAATTTTGGGTTCGCGGGGCCGCACCGCAACTCTGTTCTTGGCCATTAATCACGTTCAATTACATAGTTATAGCAAAATGACTCATTTAGCGAGTCCAACACTATTTAAAATACATAGTGTAACGGTCCCTGGGTAGTAGGGCGTTACAACTTGGTATAAGAGCGTGCACTCATTACTAAAGACAAGCTCCACTCAGGGTTTGGTAACTATTTATGTGGTCATAATGCTTTACCTGAATGCTTTATTAGGTAGCATGAGATATTCTCATAGGGCCTGGCCCTTGACTATTGATACGATTATATGATTGCCTGCTCAGTTAATATATGAATATGTTCTCTGCATGCTAGAGTTGAGAGCATGATAATTATGTTGGTAAGAGCAGGGATTATTGATTTATGCATGGATTTTATGAGCATGTATTTTAGCACTACAGTGGTATGTGAATGTGGTGTGGTTTGGTTTTCCCTTGGAAAGGCTTTTGGATGTGCTCATCATGCTTAATGGGTCAAGTTATTGGCTGCACATGAACTCAGAGGTTATGTACCCAAGGCAGTCAATGGGACCTGGTGGTGTTTATGTTGAGGCTGGAAATTATAGCCAGGGCCTGAGCCCTCCACCCGCCCCTCATAATTGGCAGCATGTGTTTACAGATATGCAACACCTCTTCCTTTGTTATGCCAGGAGTGGCACCAGTTTTGGCTCAGTCTAGGGTTGAGAACAGGTGGGAATTTCTATATAAGAGATTTCAGGAATGTTACCCTCCAGTTTTTGAGGGAGGCCTAGATCCATTCAGAGCTAGATAATGGATGGGCATGATCAGTTCCATCCTTCATTTTATAGGGGTGGTAGGTCATGATAGAGTGATCTGTGCTACGTATGTGTTACAGGAGGATGCCTGGACTTGGTGGGAAGTGGTATCCCAGACATGAAATACAACTGTGATGAATTAGGAGGAATTTAGACAGCTGTTTAATGACATATATTATTGTGATGCATTTAAGACTGGAAATACAAATGAATTCCTGAACCTAGCTCAGGGAAATACAATACTAATAGAGTATGTTAACAAATTTGATGGGTTGGCAAAGTTTGATTTTGATATGGTACCCATGGATGTGGCTCAGAAAGAATGATTTATCCAGGGCATGAATTTCAGGATAGCTCAGGGCATTAGAATCTCCCTAGTACATGCGATCTCTACCTGCTCAGATGGTAGGGAGGGCCCTTGTTGTTGAGGGCATAGAAAATGAGATATGGAGGGAGAGTGCAAGAGAGCACAAAGCTCAGGCAGTGATACCTCTGTTCATTGGATCAGGCAAGGGTGGAGGCCCTAGTGATCAGAAAAGAAAAGTTATAAATATATTCATTACCCCTTGATTGGAAAAGGGGTTCCGAATTGCTCAGATAGGAAATCTGTGCGAGGATGAGGATTGGAAACTCTACCCAGAATGCGCTCGGTGCAGGAGGCACCATCTGGGAGAATGCCGAGCAAAGGCATGTTTCTTATGTGGGATGGTTGGGCACCTCAGGAAGGATTGCCCAGGGCTAAAGAAGAAAGAATCAAATGGAGCGGATAGCTCAACTTTTGTTCGAGTGTTCGCTCTGACAAAGATAGAGTGAGAGGCTGAGGCTAAGGCTGAGGCGGGTCCCTCAGTAGTGGTAGGTCAGCCTCCTAGTTTTGATTCTTATATTATACTGATTGGTTATGGTGCCATGTTTTCTTTATCTTAGTGTATCTAGTAGTAGCATCGAATTAATATGTGGATTACGTGATTATGTTGTGATGAGAATTTGTCACCCAACTAATAACTCTTAAGAGATGGATTAGATTATTATTGGAAATGGTTCATTAGTTGACTTGATAGAGTTGGTTATGACCAACTTTGATATGATATTGGACATGGATTGGTTAGCCAAGTATGGGGTAACGATAGATTGCAAGAAAAGATGGTAACCCTTGAGCCTAAGGGTGGGAAACCCTTTGAATTTGTTGGCACTGTGCATTGACCCCGTATACCTATGATGTCTGTACTTAGAGTAAGAGACCTATTGCAGGGGGGATGCATAAGATTCTTAGCTAGTGTGGTGGATACCACTCAGGCCGTGCTAGTGGGACCAGGACAAACTAGATTAGTTTGGGAGTTTCTGGATAAGTTTCTAGAGGATCTATTAGGGTTATGTATGCATAAGGAGTTAGAGTTGTATTGAATTGGTGTCAGGGATGGAACCTGTGTCTAGGGCATCGTATTGAACGGCTCAAGCAGGGCTATAGGAACTAAAATTTTAGTTATAGGGTAAGACTGCATTCTCCAAGATGGATCTTCGATCTTGTTATCACCAGCTAGGGATCAGGGAGAATGATATACTTAAGACTGCTTTTGTACCAAATATGGGTATTATGAGTTCTTAATTATGTAATTTGGATTGATTAATGCTCCGACAGTACTTATGAATTTGGTGAACAGGGTGTTCAAATATTATCTAGATTGGTTTGTGATCGTCTTTGTCGATGATATTTTGGTATACTCTCAGTCAGAGATTGGCCAAGGACAAGGAATGCCTCAGAGATCAAGAGTTCCCTTGGATTGGTAGGGTATTACATGCATTTTGTGGAAGAGTTCTCAAGGATTGTTACCTCATTGACAGAACTCACACGCAAAAATAAGAAGTTTGCATGGTCAAATAAGTGTGAGAACAACCTCTAGGAGCTAAAGCAGTGATTGATCACAACTCTAGTTCTGAGTCTTCCTACAGTTCAGAACAAGTTTATAGTTTATTGTGAAGACTCAAAAAAAGATTTAGGTTGTGGCCTTATTCAAATAGGAAAGGTGATTACCTATTCATCACATTAGTTGAATAATATGATTAGAGCTGGAATAGAGTTACTGGTGGGTCAGCTGGCCAACATTACGCTCCAGTTTACTCTTTTAGAGAGGATCAAGCAAAAAATAGTCGAGTGACCCACAGTTGGGAAAGATTAAAGGGGATGTTCTAGCAGGAATATCCAAGGACTATACAGTGTTAGGCATGGGTTTATTGAGGTATACAGAAAAAATTTGTGTTCTGATGGACGTTGGGATTAGACGGGAGATTCTAAATGAATCTCATACTACCCCTTATTCTCTACATCCAGGCACCATGAAGATGTACCAGGATCTGAAAGCTTTATATTGGTGGCTTGGGATGAAGAGGGATGTGATTGAGTACGTGTCAAAGTGCCTGACCTGTTAGCAGGTCACGACAGGGTATCTGTAACGTCCCGAAATGACCTAATAAGGCTTAGGGCCTTGATTAGGAGGACAAGGTGGCAATATATGGAATTATATGTTTATTTGATTGTGATTATTTGAGTTGTATGATAATATAACTAGTTATGCATGTTTAGGAGTATTAAATATGCATGTGGGCTCGTTTCTTATTAGAAGGGCAACTTTCGTAATTTGGCTCGTTATGGGCATAATTGAATATGTGTGCATAAATGTGATATATGTGAGAGACCACATTATTATGTGGGTTTATTTGGGTTACTCCGCAAGAGACGATCCTAGGGAGCAAGTTAGAGGCAAAGTCACAATGGGACCCAATACCCGACTCGGGGCGAGTCAAGGGGTATTTTAGGTATTTAGCATTAAATAAGGTTATCGGGTAATGGGAATGAATAATTGAGGATATATTTGGAATTAGTGAGTTTAGGAGGGAATACTGGGGATTTTGACCATTGTCCCCAGGGACGTTTTTGGTACCCCAAGCCTTGGGATTAGCTTAAGTCGTTTAAGCCTCAAGGAAACAAAACATAAACACTCAAACACCTCACACACTCAAACGGAGTCTGTCTCTCTCTTTCTTTCTCTCTCAGCTATTTTAAGTTTACTCTTGAGAAGTTAAGAAGATTTCGGTTGGAAACCAAGGAATTGAAGGCTCGGGTTAGGATTAAGGAATTGGTTGTGGCTAGGAGAGCATCACTCATAGCTAAGGTAATACTTTAATCCTTGTTCCAGTTGATTTCTGCCTTGTTTTCATTAAACTTTGAGGCGTTCTTGAGCTTGTGGCTCAAGTATGAGATTTTGGATTTTGGTGGGTCTTTAATCTAGATTTTAGTTGGGTTTTGTTCCTGGGAAGATATTAAAACTCTTATATGGATTGAATTATTGTTCTAGGGTGAAATTAGGATAGTTTAGGTTGGTTTTCGAAGGGCCAAGTCGCGACCCTGTTCTTGAAGGGCTGCGACCTAACTAAACCCAGGCCCTGGGGAGGCTTCTGTCTGGGAGGCACTCCGTGACCCTCAAGGGGTAGGTCGCTGCCCGTGTCCATTATCAGGGGAATAGGGCCTCTGACTTGAGGAGTGCGCCTTGACCCTCAAGGGAAGGTCGCGGCCCGCCTGGGTTGTTTTGCACATGGTGAGTTTTAAGTGACAAGAATCTTTTCCTTAGGGCTCGAGATCGAATCTACTACCCGGTTTAGTAGAGTTCGATGTCCCGAAGGCTAGGACTCAGTTTGGAAGCCTTTATTTTCTCGTTTTTGATGGAATCCTATATTATGGTTGTGATTAGGTTATCAATAGGGGCTCAGAACTAGGATCGTGCTCGAGGGTCGTTCTTATTTTACGCTATACTCGGACCTGTGGTAAGAAAACTGCACCCAATACGTGCTATATGTGATCAGGGCTTGGCCCGACTGTTAATAATAATTATGATTAGGGTTTGGGCCCTTGAGAACATTTATGTCTAAGTTATCGTTTCACTTATTGGTTAAACGTACTTGAATATTCTTACTTGCTTAAGTGTTGCATGACTGTTCGCATGGTTTGCATGGCTAGGGCGTGGTCCTGTTAAATAAGCATGTTTATTACTATGATTACTTTTACCTGATGATGTTATGTGACTAACATGTATGCATGTTTACCTTTTTGGGATATTCCTATCCATATATGCTTTTATATTGATATTCGAATACCTCGTTCAGGGCTTGACTTATCAGTCAAGAACGATAATAGCGCACTGCGCGCTGGTCGAAAGGCTTAGTCCTAAATTAGCAACGTATGATTATGTTGGCCGACTCTGTGGTCGTTGGAAAATCAGTCGTGTTTGGCTAGCTCTATGGATACTTACTTAGAGCTGAGTGCGAGGGCCAATGTGACTCTATGGTCACATAGCTTGGGCATAGGGCCTCGGAGTTGACTCTATGGTCAACTGTTCAGGGCAGTGACCCCAAATTGGTCCAATGACCATTTATTTGTAATTGAATGACTGTATGAGTAGGTTTTTCTGTTTATGCACATGTTTAAGTTTTATTGCTGAGCCTTGGCTCACGGGTGCTTTGTGATGCAGGTAAGGGTAAAGGAAGGCTTGACCAGCCATGAGTTGGAGAGCTTCGGTGGTGGTATGTGCATATGCGGCTGCTCATCCACCACGACTAAGGATATCTTAGAGGAACTAGGGTTGTGGCCCCGATTTCTCCGCTTAGGTCGACCAATTGTAATTTTGATGTACATACACCTTTTTAAAAGTTTGGTTGTAATATTCTAGGATCCCATGTATGTATATACTTTTTAAATAAAAGTCAATAGTTCCTTTGACCAAAGTTTTTAACCCTAACCCTTGACATTAACCTTAGTTACATGTTTATAACCAAATGACTTGATTAGTGAGTTTGGCACAATTTAAAACACACAGTGTAACAGTCGTGGATAGGAGGACATACACATTGGTATCAGAGGTGCCAAGGTTTAAGGGTTCCTAAAGACTGGCCAGGCATGTACACTTGCCACTAAAGACATGCTCGACTCAGGGTTTGATAACTATTTTGTGGTTATATGTTTAACTGCTTAAACATAATATGAATGCCTTATTTGCGTGCTTGTTTAGGAAGCATGAAATAATCTGATAGGGCCTGGCCCTTGACTGCTGCATGAATGATAAAGAACATGCTTAGTAGAATTGTTACTGCTTGTGAATGCAAGGGAGCCGCTTATTAGCGTTATTATCTGTATATAGGGAGCCGCTCATAGTGGGAATAAGTGAGCGTCGCGATGAGTTTCGCGGTGGGATTCCCAGGTTGAAGGATCGATGTGAAATGGGTATTTAGTCTTTGTGGACTGGTTGTCCAAGTGAGTTTATTCTATTTGTAAGGATAGGTGAGTAGTACGGCAGATCAATATTTGAGTCTCCTTGTGAGAAAGATGGAGAGCCTTCATGGAACTCAGGGTCTATCTTATCAGATGAAGACTTTATTGTGACTTCCAGGATATGGAAGGGTTAAGAAGGCGATGAGTACACAAATGGAACTAAGTGCAGCTTGTTACTCTCAGACTGGTGGCAAATCAGAGAGAGAGGGTTATCCAATTATAATTGGAGGAACGTCTTATAAGATGAGTGAGGAAATATATGTATGTGTCTGGATCCTGAGGTGGTTCAGGGGAGTTATGAGATTGCTGAAGTTTGAATCTTGGATGATCACTTCTTGGAGTAAATGGGAAAAAAATATTATTAAACTGGATGGTGGGAATGTGGAATTCCAGGTGGGAGAATGTATCTCCTCTAAGGTATCACCATGGAGAAGGGTGAGGAATTAAGATAAGTTAAGTCTTAGTTTGTTTCAGCAGCTGGACCCTGATTGAGTTTTAACAGGGTGACTCTGAATCAGTTTTACTTTTGGCACTGGCCGTTGTATCCAGAGAGTTATGTGCTTCCATGCAGTGGTCATGGGCCGAATGAACTTATGAGTTGAGTTATGAGAATCTGAAGGTTAGGTTAAGTATTCCAGTAAGGAATAGCCAATTCAGATTGTGACATAAGTAATGAGGTTCTATCGAACAGAATGTACCTTGGGTTAAAGGAAGGCTATCGAAATACTGAAGTCAAGAAAATGACCTAAGGAATTTATGTCCAGTGAGTGGAATTCTGGTTCCGAGGTGTTGAGTAAATTTCGAGGACGAAATTTCTGTAAGGAGGGGATCATGTTTGTAGTGCCCCAAATTTCCTAATAAGGTTTAGGACCTTGATTAGAAGGCCGGGAGGGCCATAATTGATTTATTATAGTATTTAATGATTATATGCATGTTTACGTGAATTATATTATTATATGATGGTGAATGCATGCATATGGGCTCATATGTTAATTATGAGGGTAACTTGGTAATTTGGCCACTGTGGGCGTAATTGTATATTTTGGGTGCGTGATTGCGATTAATTAATATAGCCACATTATAAGGTGGATGGGTTCGAGCTTTTCGACATGAGACGATCATGATATGTAAGTGTTCGGTCTAGTCATAACGGGTTTAAGTCCGGGGCTCGGGGTGAGTCTCGGGGTGAATTTTATGATTAGAGCATTACCAGGAATTAAAGGGTAATGGGATATGATTTATTGGTATTTGGGAATATTGAGGATAGCGGGAATTGGAGAGCGTTAATTATAATTAACGAGATAGGCGGGAAAGGACGATTTTACCCTTGGAAGCCTTTAAAGGGGTTTATGTGGCTTAGGGGCATTATGGTCTTTTGACCCTAAGGATTTATATCAGCTTTTAAGTGTTGGAAGGCTGTGGAAATACAGGGGAAAAACAGAGCTTCTCTTCCTTCTCTCCCGATAGATTTTCTTCCTCTTTTCTCTTTGGATTTTCAAGCTCAGTTTGAGGAATCGAGCCAAGGAACCATGCTTAGCCAAGCTAGGGTTATGCTCCACCATTGAAGAGGGTGTGTTGCCAAGATTAAGGTGAGTTTCTAGCCACTAGAACTCTTGGTTTTACTCTGTTTTATAAGTTAAGTTTCAGCTGGTTTTTGGGTTGGAAACTTGGGAATTGGTTGGAGTTTTGGCTAGGGTTCTTGGGGTTGTGGTCCTTAGGACATGTGGAGATGGTATTTGGGTTCATTTGGGAGTTAATTTTACGTTTGGAAGCTTTTGGTTTGGGTTAGAAATGGTAAAATCGAAGGAAGGAAAAACTGGGAATTGGCTGGCTGAAGGTAGCGCTACAGCGCCCAGTGTAGGGCGCTATAGCGCTACCTGCAGGGAGGTTGGGCGGTTTGTGTTTCTGCCTTGAGCGCTGGGGCGCTAGAAGGGCAGCGCTGTAGCGCTCCCCTGTTTCCTCTTAACCCTGTTTTGGGTGTTTTTTAAGGGCTTTTGGCTTGGGGTTTCAATCCTTAAGGCCCGGGATCGAATCTACTCACCGTATGGGCATGTTTTGAGGTCCCGAGAGTGGGGTTTAGGTTAAGACCCTATCTTTGGTGTTTTTCATTAATTGGAGGTTGTTTTGGTTATGACTAGGTGACCGCTAAAGGACTAAAAGTTGATCGTTCTCAAGGGTTGTTCCTTTAATCGTTCTAGCTCGACTTTGAGGTAAGAAAACTACACCCTGTGTATATGTGACATGCATGGCTATTATGATGCATGTTGGTTGACTATTGAGTATGACACGCGTGGTTATTATTGATGCACGTCAGATGATTATTATGTGACATGCATGACTATTCTTGACGCATGTTGGTTGATTATTATGCGTGACGTGCATGGCTGTTATTGGCGCATGTTGGATTGCTGGATATATTGCATACGATGCATGAGAAACATGTGATTAGGACATGCTTTATATACTGAGTATGATATTGTTCAGAGCTTGAGCCTCTGTGGTTGCGCATGGTCCTAATTGTACTGGTATATTCTAGTAAGCATGCTAAATACCTTGTTTATGGATATTGGACATGTGATAAATGTTTGGTGGTATGGCTTACTTGTGTATGGCGCTGGCTTATTAGTCAGAATCGACAATGGTGTCAGATTCGTCTGTGAAGCTGTGACTTATTAGTTAGGTTCACCACGGGCTGAGCACTGGTCGTGTTTTACCGACCCAAGGGTCAGAAGTGGTAGTGCGTTGTGAACGCCGGGCTGATTAAAGATTAGATCTAATCGAGGTCGACATTGAATGACTCATATGGGGTATTAATGCTGGACCGACCGGAAGGTCAATGAGAACTATAAGCGCTTGCCTGGTTTATGACCAGATGTTTATGGCCAAGGTATATGACCCCGGTGACTGTTTGTCACATGGCCAAGGGACGCTGTCCATAGCACGACTCTAGGGTCGGGAGGAAGGTTATGTTGGTGACCATTCACCATGCACCTGTCCTAATCAAACTTACGAAAGGATCACTTGTCAGTTAAGCCCTGGTGACCCTATCGTCACATGGCTAGAAGGAGCGATGCTCATTATCGTGACTTTTGGCTATCGTCACCTATTTGCTTGGACTGATAGTCCCGAATGGTTATTATGATCGTTGTTGGGACTATGTCACGCTTTATTGTGTTTTCTTGCTGGGCTTTGGCTCACGGGTGCTACGTGGTGCAGGTAAAGGCAAGAGGAAGCAGGACCATCCTCGAGTTGGAGAGCTTAGGTGATGATGTGTACATATGCAGCTGCTCGTCCGCCACGGCCGAGGTTTAAAGTGGAACTAGGGTTGAACCCTGTTTTTGCCCCTTAGAACGGCCTGTTGTAAATATTTTCTGTAACAAACTCTGAAACTTTATTTTCGGGATCCCAATGTATATACTAAACGTTCTAGTGAGACGTTACATCTTAACCAAAGTTTTTAATCCCTAAACCGCTAATCATACTTAGTTCACGATTTTGGCCAAATGTCTCGGTTAGCGAGTTTAGCACCGTTTACAAGGCACACCGTAACGGTCCCTGGAGTTTGGGGCGTTACAATGTTGCCCGCAGTGATACAACTAGAGGTACTAGCGGTAGCGCAGCCTCAGGTTGTGGGAGATAGATGGGAACCCCTGTATAAGAGGTTCAAGAAACAACACCCTCCAGTTTCTGAGGGCGACTCAGATCCATTGAAGGCTGAGTAGTGGATGACCATGATAACCACTATCCTGGATTTTACGAGGGTGAGTGGGAATGAGAGAGTGGCCTGCGCCACTTACATGTTTTGGGAGGACGCCCGAATATGGTGGGAGGTGGTTTCCCAGACCAAAGCAGTAACCACCATGGAATGGGAAGAGTTCAAAACCTTGTTTAATGAGAAATACTACAATGACGCAGTTAATGCTACGAAGGCTAAGGAGTTAGCAAGTTACTTCAGGGTAACATGACAGTGACTGATTACGCCCTGAAGTTTGATAGACTGGCAAAGTTTGTGGGGGATCTGTTGCCCACTGATTGGACCAGAAGAGAGGTTTTTTCAGGGACTACAACCTGTTGCCCACATTATTATGTGGGTTTATTTGGGTTACTCGGCACGAGACGATCCTAGGGAGCAAGTTAGCGGAAAAGTCACAACAGGACCCAATACCCGACTCGGGGCGAGTCAAGCGGTATTTTAGGTATTTAGCATTAAATCGAGTTATCAGGTAATGGGAATGAATAATTGAGGATATATTTGGAGTTAGTGAGTTTTGGAGGGAATACTGGGGATTTTGACCATTTTTCCCTCGGGGACGTTTTTTGAACCCTGAGCCTCAGGATTAGCTTAAGTCGTTTAAGCCTCAAGGAAACAAAACATAAACACTCAAACACCTCACACACTCAAACTGAGTCTGTCTCTCTCTCTCAGCTGTTTTAAGTTTACTCTTGAGAAGTTAAGAAGATTTCGGTTGCAAACCAAGGAATTGAAGGCTCGGGTTAGGATTAAGGAATTGGTTGTGGCTAGGAGAGCATCACTCATAGCTAAGGTAATACTTTAATCCTTGTTCCAGTTGATTTCTGCCTTGTTTTCCTTAAACTTTGAGGCGTTCTTGAGCTTGTGGCTCAAGTATGAGATTTTGGATTTTGGTGGGTCTTTAATCTAGATTTTAGTTGGGTTTTGTTCCTGGGAAGATATTAAAACTCTTATATGGATTGAATTATTGTTCTAGGGTGAAATTAGGATAGTTTAGGTTGGTTTTGGATAATGAAAAATGGAGGAAATCTGAGTTCACATGGCCAAGTCTCGACCCTGTTCTTGAGGGGCCACAACCAAACCGAAACCCAGGGCCTTGGGAGGCTTCTGTCCCAGAGGTGCACTGCGACCCTCAAGGGGCAGGTCGCTGTCCGTGTCCATTATCAGGGGAGGAGGGCCTCTGACTTGAGGGGTGCGCCACGACCCTCAAGGGCAGGTCGCGGCTCGCCTGGGTTATTTTGGCCATGGTGAGCTTTTAGTGACGAGAATCTTTTCCTTAGGGCTCAAGATCGAATCTACTACCCGATTTAGTAGAGTTTGAGGTCCCAGAGTCTAGGACTTGGTCTGGAAGTATTTATTTGCTCGTAATTGATGGAATCCTACATTATGGTTGTGACTAGGTTATCGCTAGGGTCTCATAATTGGGAACGTGCTCAAGGGTCGTTCTTAATTTACGCTATACTCGGACCTGAGGTAAGGAAACTGCACTCAATACGTGTTATATGTGATCAGTGCTTGGCCCAGCTATTAATAATAATTTTGATTAGGTCTTAGGCCCTTGAGAATGTTTATGTCTAAGTTATCATTTCACTTATTGGTTAAACGTAGTTGAATATTCTTACTTTCTTAAGTGTTGCATGACTGTTCGCATGGTTTGCATGGCTAGGGTGTGGTCCCGTTAAATAAGCATGTTTATAACTATGATTACAGTTACCTAATAATGTTATGTGATTAACGTGTATACGTGTTTGTCTTGTTGGGGTATGCCTATCCATATCTTCTTCTGTGTTGATATTTGAATACCTGGGTCATTATGGACCGGTATACGAAGTCAGCTCACTTTTTATCAGTGATAATGAACTATACAATTGACTAGTATGTAGATCTCGATGTGAGAGAGATAGTGTGCCTTTATGGGAGTTTGAGATCTATCCTGATGGATAGGGACCCCATATTTACTTCCATATTTTTGGGAAATTTATAGAAGGTGATGAGTACATAGCTGAAGGTCAGTACAGCTTACCATCCTCAGACTGATGGTAAATCTGAGAAGATTATCTAGATATTGGAGGACATACTGAGAGCACATGTATTGGACTTTGAAGGGTCCTGGAATGAATATTTTCCTCTAATAGAGCTTTCTATAATGACAGCTACAAGTTGACTATTAGAGTGACACCTTATGAGATGATGTATTGTAGGAAGTGTAGATCTCCCATTCACTGGGATGAAATGGGTGAGAGGAAATATTTGGATCCTGATCTAGTTTAGAGGAAAACCAAGGCTATTGAAAATATTAGAGCTCGGATGCTCGCTTCTTAGAGTAGACAAAAAAGTTATGCAGACTTGGAATGTAGGGACGTGGAGTTCTAAGTGGGAGACCATGTTTTCCTTAGAGTCTCACCATGGTAAGGGGGGAAGAGATTTGGGAAAAAAGAGCAAAATGAGCCCTAGCTTCGGCACTATTGGCCGTATACAATGTATTTCATATTTTGGCCCTTCAGAAATATGAATTAGATGTGACTTATGTATTGAGTTACGAGGATCTGGAGCTTGAGGCAGATCTCTCCTATGAGGAACAACTAGTCCAAATACGAGACAGAAAGAACAAGGTTCTAAGGAACAAAAATTTACCTTTGGTTAAGGTATTATACAAGACCAGCATGGTCGGGAGTGACCTGGGAAATGGAATCAGATATGCGCGATTAGTATCCTGAGCTGTTCAGATAAAGTTTTGAGGATGAAATTCCTGTGAGGAGGGGATAGTTGTAAGTCCCAAATTACCTAATAAGGCTTAGGGCCTTGATTAGGGGGCCATAATGGATAATTATGTGATTATGTGATATATATGTATATCATTATATGATTAAGTGAGTTATATTATAATATGACTTGATATGCATATTTAGGTATATTCAATACGCATGTGTGCCCGTTTTTTATTAAAAGTGCAATTTTTGTAATTTAGCCCGTTATGGGTATATTAGGCATATATGTGATATATGTGCGAGACCGCATTATTATGTGGATATATTTAGGTTACTCGGCACGAGACGATCCTAGGGAGCAAGTTAGCGGGAAATTCACAACGGGACCAATACTTGGCTTGGGGTGAGTCAAGGGGTATTTTGGGTATGTAGTACATTATCGGGATATTGGGTAATGGGAATGAATAGTTGAGGATATATTTGGAATTAGTGAGATCAGGAGGGATCAATACTCAAGAAAACAGTCAGGAAAATAGTCTCAGGGTCAAGTCTCGTTCTCTCTCCCGTTCTCTCACTTGAGGCTCGTTAGCGTTTTTGAAGGAAACTCGAGTTTTAGAGCTCAGATTCAAGCAAGGTTAGAGTCATAATGATTCTAGGGAAGATTGAAAGCTTGATAGCTGGAGGATTTGTCTAGAAAACAACCTAATCATAGTTAATTTAAGCTTTAAATTTCTAAGTTTTGGTTTCCTTGACTTTCTTGAGTTTTGATTTGAATTAGAGATTTGGTGGAGGTTTTTTAGTGAGATGAGCTTGCGTTTTAATGGTGTTTATCTGCTGACAATGTTTGGGGGAGTTAATTATAAGTTTGGGATTCAATTGGGTTGGATTTTGAGTGAAATTGGCTAAGGAAAACAGGGGAAATTGTGGGTTCGCGGGGTCGCGCCGTGACCCTGTTCTTGGGGCGCCGCGACCTGTGTGAACCCAGAGCCCAGAAGGGTATCTATTTGAGAGGCGCGTCGCGACTCTCAGGGTTAAGTCGCGGCCTACCTGGGCAACTTTGACCACCTTAGGGTTTTAGTGACTAGAACTCAAACGTAAGGGCTCGAGATCAATCCTACTACCTGGTTTAGTAGAGTTCGATGTCTCAGAAGCTAGAACTCGGTCATGAAGCCTTTATTTACTCGTTATTAATGGGATTCTATATTATGGTTATGACTAGGTTATTGGTAGGGGCTCGAAATCGAGATCGTGCTCAAGGGTCATTCATTCTTAACCTGTGCTTGGATTAAAGGTAAGAAAACTGCACCCAATGCGTGATGTACATGTTTAGGGCTTGGCCGAAATGTTGAATATTGTCTTGATTAGGTGTGGGCCCCTGTAAATGTGCACGATTAGGATTATGCCTGTGAATAATTAATTAAGAATGCTGAATGCTCTGTATATGGATATTTGTTATATGATGAATGCTTGTTAGCATTATATAATTGAGAAAAGCATTGACTTATGAGTCAAGGACGGTAATAACGCTGGTCAAAAAGCATTGACTTATGGGTCAAGGGCGGCAATAGCGTGCTGAGCACTGGTCATTTTGATTAGATCTAATCAAGAGCGCATCATACGCTTGTCCGACGCAATGGTCATGGAAAACTAAAGTGCCAGGTACGCTGGGCCACCTCCAAGGCTGGTTATACAGAGGATAGGGAAATGGGCTTTGGGTTGACTTATTAGTCCCATATCCTAGGGCTCTGAGCCCAGAATGATTTATTAATCATGTAACTTGGGCAACGGGCCTTGATAGGATTCACTAATAATTTAATTAGGGCAGCTGGCCCCGTATGACGTTATAGTCATTTATTTGAACGGTATGCATGAATGAGTAGGGTTATTGCTGCTAGGCATGCTTATTATGATTTGGAACATATTGTTAACTGCTTATGAGCATGTTTAAGTTTTCTTGCTGAGCCTTGGCTCATGGGTACTTTGTGGTGCAGGTAAGGGAAAAAGAAAGCTGGACCATCCTTGAGTCGGAGAGCTTAGGTGACGATGTGTACATATGCGGCTGCTTGACCACCACGGCCGATGTTTTAAAGAGGAACTAGGGTCAAACCCTATTTTTCCGCTTAAATCGGTTGGTTGTAACTTTTCAATGGTAATTAACCATTTTGAATGTTAGTTTGGGATCCCATGTATGGAGGTAAATATTATAGTGAAACGGTTGTACCTTTTGACAAAAAAAATTATTCCTAAACCATTAATCACGTTTAGTTTCACGATTATGGCCAAATGACTCGTTTAGCGAGTTTAACAATATTTAAAATGCACAGTATAACAATCTCTGAGTAGTAGGGCGTTACACAGAGAGACGAAGATCCAATCCGACAGTCAAATAGTACAATAAAACATGAATGCATACACAGATCTGTTCGAAATAGTTAAAGCAATGTAAATAAACAAGTTTCCTCACTACATATAACGAAAATATACTTACCAATAAGATTTGTGCCACTAGATCCCAAACCCAAAATGGGGTTTCTTACCTTGATAGGTATCAAAACTTGCCCACACAACAACTTCAATTCTCAAATTAGTTGAGCTCCAAAATTATTAATGATTTTGAGAGTACATGGTTGCTGCATTGTTTTTTTTGAGGGAGAGAGATTGAGAGAAGGGAAAACGTGAGAGATAGAGAGGGAGAAGACAATATGAGAAAAAGAGAGGGAAATTTATGTTAGGGGCATTTTGGGAGTCTAGGAAAATACTAGAATAAAAGGGTTATGTTTAATTAGCATGAAATAATTTTTTTATAGGACCCATTTTTATGCATCAATACTCAAATTTCTCTTTTCCTTTCTCTTTCTCTTCGTCTTCTTCTATTCTTTTTCTCATCAAGATTTATCCCATTCCTCTGCAATCTTGATTGTCTCCCATGGCTTCTGCAATCGCTCAAGATGACTCATCCCCTGCTTCCCAAACAGCACAAGACCCATCTCAACACTCCACCATAGCCATGCCATTGTGTTCAACCTCTAATGGTTCTTCATTTGATGATCCTAAAGATTCGTTCTTTATTCATCTTAGTGATAATCATGGTAATGTGCTAGTCTCTCAGCTTCTTACTGATGCAAACTATAACTCTTCGAGTAGAGCTATGCTCCTTGCTCTCTTTGTAAAAAATAAAACAGGCTTAATTTATGGTACCTTTACAAAACCATCTTTGACTAGTTAATTATATTAGTTAGTTTGTTCACTTGTAACTGTATCTAGTTACACTTAACCATATTCCCCTTGCCTATATATTCAAGGATCCTTTGGTGTAAATTTGTACGACTCTATATATATAAAATAGACTTTTTCTCTCTAATATGGTATCAGCCAAACAGAAATTCTAAACGCTAACTTTTGTTTCTCTTTCTTCTCCGTTTTTCCCTCCATGGCTTGGATAAGAACAAGATCCAGAGACCAACCTAGCTCCTCCATCGATTTTGATGTGCCTCCTCCTCCTCCACCTTCGACCATCGCAGTTGGAAATGGAGCCGACGTCACTGGAACTGGAGCCAATATTTCTGGAAATGGAGCCAACATCTCTGCTCTAATTCATTTTCTGAATCCCCCTACTTCAAATCAACTTTTCTTTAAAGATGCAAATAATCCCTTCTTCATGGGCAATGGAGATCATCCAGGGTTGATTCTTGCTTCCTCACCTTTCACGGACATCAATTTTCTGCAATAGACCCGTGATTTCAAGCTTTCCGTCGGAACTAAGAACAAATATGGCTCCATCAATGGTTCTACACTCCAACCCCCATCTAACCATCACTTGTTTGATTCTTGGAACAAGTGGAACCAAATGGTTATGCCATGGATCATACACTCTATTTCACAAGAAATCATAAGCAGTATTATATTTCTTGATACAGATGCTGCCATGTGGTTAGAGCTCAAACAAGATTCAATCAAGGAAATGTCCCTCACATCTTTGAGCTTCGGCAAACTCTCATCACTCTTCATCAAGGGGATGACTTTGTTAATGCTTACTTCACCAAGCTCAAGGCTATTTGGGGTGAAATCAATGACATTTGACCATGCACACCATGTACTTGTGCTGCTACCATTGATAACCTTGAGTTCCAAAATCTTGAGCATATATTTAAATTTCTCACAGGCCTTGATGAATTATACCATGCTATTCGAGCCTAGGTAATCCTCATTGAGCCTTTTCCTTTAATTTCTAAAGTTTTTTTCTACCATTTTGCAAGAAGAACGTCAAAGAAAATTGAAGCCCTCGGCTACTACAACATTGATTGCTGCATCAACACCCAACATCCCTCCTTCTAATCCACTTACACTTCCGCAATCAAGAACCAAGAAAATGTGACCCACATTCTCTCATTGCCAAAAGCCACGGCACCTCAAGGAAAAATGCTATTTCATTCATGGTTTCCCTCCTGTATATGGTAGTAGAAATACCACTTTCAAACCAACTGTGAACCATACCATGGCTTGGGCTTCCACTTCTCATGAACTGCAAAACCATGTTGTCATTCAGAATTTAATTGCCTTACTTAGCTCTTAGTTTCAACAAGCCTCTTCTTCCACTTCAGATGCCCAATTCGTGATCTCCAATGCTTCGGGTAACTATGTATCTTACTTCAATGATTATTGGGTCATAGATAGTGGTGCTACTCACCACGTTTGTTGTAATGTGCCGTCTTTTACCTCTTTTTTTTCTTCAGAAAAATCAGTAGCTACTTATCTTACTTTATCTACTTGTTGGGTTCAAGTATGTAAATCTGGCACTATCCATTTAAACAATGATATATGCTTACAAAATGTGCAATATGTACTACATTTCAAGTTTAATCTCCTTTTGGTTCCTGCGTTAATACAAACTAACAAGTATACCTTGTTGATTAATGCTAAAAAATATCATTTTATTAGTTTTAAAGTTTAAAATTAATTAAGTTTTAATCAATATCTTCATGGATTTATTGCAATATATTTTATATTTGAAAATATTAGTTTTAATTTAATTTGTGCTTGATTGTCAGGAAATAAAATGTATTTTGACACAAATAAAAAGAAAGAAGAACAAAAGAATGTATAATTGAAGAAGGATTGAAAAAATGGCATTTTTGACAAGATCAAGCCCAAAAATATGGCCCAAACCCAAGCCCAATCGCCCAAGCCCAGCTCCACCAGCCGCCTGCCACGTGGGCCCCACCCGCCTAACGCAGCGTAGCAGCACGCTTGCCTGCTTGACACGCGTCCCAACCGCCTGACACAGCCAAAGTACTCCTGCCTAGCCATGTGCTTGCTTGCCTCGCTGTCTCCCACGCCCCAACACATCTTAGCCGAGCCAACCAGTGCACGACACGTGTCTCCTTCATCACTGAAGCATGTCTCCCACTTTCATAAGTTTTTGTAGCCATTTTCCCCACTCTTTTGTACACGATTTTACACATTTTGGGTCTTATTTCCACTTAGAGAGCCAAATGTAGGGAAAGAGGCATCAGATTGTGGAATTAAGAGTAGAGAGTAGAGTTATAGAGAAATACACTTTTTTCTTATTTTCCTTTTATTTTTGAGGGAAAACAATGCCTATTTTAGGCTAAATTCTCTTGTGGAAATGCTAGAGTGAAGTTCATGTTTCACATTATATTTTTAATATATTGATTCTGTTTTGTTCTTCATTTCTGTATATTTGTAACAATTAAATTTATTTTCTTTTAATTTTTATTCTAAGTTTATTGGTGTCTTTTACATACGTCTAGTCATGCTCTTCTTATGTAATTTAGGATGTTGATTTAATTTATGATATTTGTTATATTATATGCTTTTTACTGCATTCTGCTATTCGTAGTTTGTCGCTGTAAGACATATAATATAATAGGTTTTTAAAATTATTAGTTAGTATAATTTAATTAAGAACATATTTTAAGGTGAGTTTTATTATATATATTTTCTAACTATAATTAATGGTGTAGAATTATAGTTGAGTAGAATGAATCAAATTTATTAAAATATACATATGTTTGCATGAATGAATCTTGTGCCTTCCATATTTTCTTTCTGATTCCAAGTCTTCAATTTTGTTTATTTAGTGTTTAAAAATTATTCTTTTTCAAAGTTATATTATTTCTAAGTTTCTTATTTCTAATTTTCTAATATTTCTTTTTACTTGTATTTTACCTCTCTGTGGATACAACATAGCCTCATTACTACTGTGATCACTTAGGTGTTTATTGGCCGATATCACTTGTCTTTCTCTCATTCTCATTGTCTTATACAAGACATAACCATGGACAAGATGCTTGGGATTGCTAAGCGCAAGACATCTCTACTTTCTGCAACAAGGAAAGTTTTTTTCAACTTTTTATTGTTGTGTTCATTCTAGACATTCTTGTTATGATGTCCATACTTGGCACACCCAGTTAGGACATCCTTCCATGAAAGTTACAAATTCATTGAATAAAATTTTACATTTTTCAGCTTCTTCTACTAAACATACTCCTTGTCATATATGTCATTTAGCTAAACAAAATAATTGCCTTTTCATTCTCATAATAATATTGCTCCTAATGCTTTTGATTAGATACATATGTACATTCGGGGCCATATTCGGTTTCTACATTTGAAGGGCATAGATATTCTCTCACAATTGTTGATGACCACACAAGGTTTACTTGGGTATATATGCTAAAATGCAAATCTGATGTTCAAATCATTATCCCATTATTTTATACTTACATTCGCACTCAATTTTCAACCCCAATAAAAGCCATAAGACCAGACAATGGTAAAGAACTAAACTTGAGTTCTTTCTATGCAAAAAAAGGTATAGAATTATTCCATTCTTCTGTTGAGCATCCTCAATGAAATTCTGTTGTTGAACGCAAACACCAACATATTCTTAATGAAGCTCAGGCACTAGCTATACAATCAAATTTATCCATCTCTTATTGGAATTATTATATACTTACTGCTATATATCTCTTCAATAGAACACCCTCATCACTTTTAATGTTTCATTCTTCATTTGAACTTTTATATGGAAAATACCCTCTTATGCTCATCATAAGTTATGGCTGCATTGCCTATGCTTGTATGCTTGATAGTAAGCACAACAAGTTTACTCCTCGATCCCATGCATGCATATTCATAGGCTATCTTCCAGGTATGAAAGCTTATACTCTACTTGATTTAGCCACTAACCAGATTTTTCATTCTCGAGATGTCATTTTTTATGAATCCATTTTTCCACTGTCTCAATCAAATTCAATTGACACTTTTAATAATGTTTTTCACAGTAGCTACTCAGCAACTACTTCCACTGTTGAGAACCATAAACTATTCCTACTGCCGAGACACATGAGCAGCCACCAAAAAGCTTCCAAAATTGGTTGCCAAATTACTCGACTATCATATCTTTGAGAATATGTTTGTGAGTACTCTACAGCTCATCCTCTCACAAATTTCATATCATATGATAAATTTAAACCTCATTTTAGGGATGCTATCTTAGCTGCCCATACCCTCACCGAACCTACTAGCTATACTCAAGCTTCAAAAACACATGAATGACAAATTGCCATGCAAAATGAGCTTACTGCCCTTAATGAAAATAATACTTGGGATATTGTTTCCCTTACCCACGACCACAATATTATTTGCAACAAAGGGGTCTACAAAATAAAATATAAATCCAATTGTGATGTTGAAAGATATAAGGCACATCTAGTTTCAAAAGAATATATCCAACAACAGGGCATCGATTACTTAGATACCTTTGCCGCTATTTCTAAATTCAATACACTAAAAGTATTCCTAGCTCTAGCAGCCATAAACAATTGGAAACTACACTAATTGGATATAAATAATGCCTTCTTATGTGACGATTTAGACGAAGAAGTCTATATGCTCAAGGTTATAAACCTAAGGGGGAGCTGCCATTAAATGTAGTTTGTAAGCTCAACACAAGTCTTTATGGCCTTAAACAAGCCTATAGACAATGGAATGCTAAGCTTAGCACAACATTACTTCAAGAAGAATTTAAAAAATGTCCTTCCGATCATTCTCTTTTCATTCTGTCTAACTCTAATATTTTTCTTGGTTGTTTTAATCTATGTGGATGATATTATTTTAAGCAATAATGACCATTGATGCTGAATCCTTCAAACAAAAGATGAATTCCAAATTCAAATTAAAGGACCTTGGTCCATTGAGATTTTTTTCTTGACCTTGAAGTAGGCTGGTCTACTAATGGTATCTCTATTTGTCAAAGACCGTTTGTCTTACAATTGTTGATTGAAACATGTTTCGTTGGTGCAAAAACTTCATCTACTCCTATGGAACCTAATGTCAAACTAAGTAAAGATGATGGGGAACTTCTAACCAATCCTACCTCTAATAGAAGTTTGATTGGAAAATTGATTTACCTAACCATTACTAGACCAGATATTTCTTTCCATGTGAACAAGTTAAGCCAACTTTTAAATGCTCCTCATCAACCTCATTTCAAGACTACTAAAAAAATACTTCAATATTTAAAGGGCAACCCAACACTAGACCTTTTCTTTCATTCAACTTCACAACCACAACACCACTCTCTTCCTGAAATCAGTCCATCGGACTCTCCTTTTCATCTCAAAGCCTTTTCAGATGCTAATTGGGGTACTTGTCCAAGAAGCAAACTTCTCTGTCAAGATCTTTTGCAGAAGTTGAATATCGTGCTATGATGAACACTACATGTGAGCTTCTATGGATTCTTGCTCTTCTAAAGGACTTTGGCATTAACCATCCTCATCCAACACTCATGTATTGTGATAACAGTGCTGCCATTCACATCTCCGAAAAATCTTGTTTTTCATGAGTGCATCAAACATGTTGACATTGATTGCCACATTGTTGGGGAACAAGTTCAAAGTGGCCAACTAAAGCTTGTTCATGTATCTTCACAAGACAACTTAGCTGATCTACTCACTAAACATTTGTTCCCATCTCACTTCAAAGATTTACTATAAAAGATAAGTCTTAAAAATATGTACACTTCCCCTTGAGGGGGAGTATTAGGATTATATTAGTTTGTTTGTTTTTACTTGTAACTGTATCTAGTTACACTTAACCATATTCCCCTTGCCTATATATTCAAGGCTCATTTGGTGTAAATCTGTATGACTCTATATCAATAAAAAGAGACACTATTTCTCTCTAATAGATCCTACTTGCCTCAATTCATGGCCACAGAATAACAACATTGTAATACTGTGGATTCTCAATTCAGTATCCAAGGAAATTTCTGCAAGCATCATCTACCAAGAATCTGTAGCTACAATGTTCTCTGATCTTTGAGATCACTTTCAACAAAAGAATTGCCCTAGAATTTTCCAACTAAGGCATGAACTCATTAATCTTCAACAAGAAAAACTATCTATAAGTCAACATTTCACTAAACTTACAATTATTTGAGAGGAATTGTCAAATTATACACCTGTTTGTACTTGCCATTCTTGTTGTTGTCGAGGTGTAAAGTCTCTTCAAGATCATTATCAGTTTGAGTACATAATGTCCTTTCTTATGGGACTTAATGATTCCCTATCTCATGTTTGAGGTCAAATATTTTTAATGGATCATCTTCCTCCTATCAATAAGGTGTTCTCTTTGGTTTGTCAAGAAGAAAATCAAAAGAAAGTTGGCACATCAATCCTGGTATCATGTGAAATCTCTCTTACTTCAGCCTTCAATGCGCAAGCTAATACCTCAAAGAAATTTTTTGGTCAACCTCACCTTCGCCCCAAAGATCAACACCATGATAGACCCAATCGTGGCCACCCTTACTCCACTCATTGCAACACTCACGGTCACACAATAGACAAGTGCTCCAAATTGCATGGCTACCCTCCTGGGTTCAATTTCAAGCCAAGAGATGAGAAGTTGAATCAAATATCTACTCAAGATTCTAATTTTTCTTCTCCGAATACCAGTGCAAGTGATTTTTTCCAACAACTCAACACCTCACAATGTCAACAGTTAATGGCTCTTCTTTCCTCTCATTTCACTTCGTCAACTTCCTCTCAAGATCTCACTGAACCATCTACTTCTCACACAGTTGGTATGTGTTTTTCTATTTTCCAACAATCATCTTCAAATTCTAAATGTTGGATAGTTGATTCAAGGGCTAGAAAGCACATATGCTCTAATTTGCATTTATTTTCTAGTCTAACACCTGCCAAAAATATTCATGTCACACTTCCTGATCATCAAACAATTTCTATTCATTTCATTGGCACTCTTACTTTATCTTCCACACTTATCCTATAAGATGTTCTATTTATTTCTATTTTCAAATATAACTTGCTCTCTGTTCATGATCTTCTACAAGATTCTGATATGCATGTTCAGTTTCACTCAACTTCTTGTATAATTCAGCATAAAAGCATATAGAGGATGATTGGAAAGGGTGAGCAGCATGATGGCCTGTACATTCTTGCAGAAGACTCCTCTTCTGCTGCCTTTATTAATTTTGTTTCATCACACATATGGCATAATAGACTAGGTCACTTGTTTGTGAAATGTTTACACTCTCTTCATGATAAACTACATTGTACTGATTGTTTCAATAATAAGAACACTCATTGTCATGTATGTCCTTTGGGTAAGCAACATAAGCTTCCTTTTTCATCCAATAATAATTTATCACCATGTTCTTTTGATCTCCTTCATTGTGACACTTGGGCCCGTTTCATCACCCTTCTTATAATGGCTTCCATTTCTTTCTCATGTTAGTTGATGATTATTCTTACTTTACACGTATCTATTTACTGAAATATATATTTGAAGCACCATCTATACTTGACGGATTTTCAAAATAAAAGTCCTTATGAACTTCTATACCTCAAGTTTCCTGATTATAGTTACTTTAGAATATTTGGTTGTTAGTGTTTTACATCTACTGTAATATTCTCACAAGACCAAGTTCCAACCTTGGGTAAAACCATGCATTTTTTTGGGCTATCCACCAGGTATGAAAGAATATAAGCTATTTGATATTACATCAAAACAAGTTTTTATCTCTCGTGATGTAGTATTTCATGAATCCATACTTCCATTTAAAAATACAAATATGCACATTCCTCCTAAAGATCCTTTTCCACATTTTGTTCTTCCAAACTCTAATATTTTCTCTGATATCTCTTCCATTTAGGATACTTCAACCCCACTCCCTATTGTTTAAGACATTGATCATTCTAACTATTTATCCACTGAAGCAGCAACTCCACATAACGATTTTTTATATTCTAGCTCTACAGGGCAGTGCAATGCCCAATTGGCCACTCCTATGTATCATTCTCCTAATGTCTGTCATTCTACGAGGCCATCCAAACCTCCTTCTTACTTACAAGAATATCACTGCAACCACACTACTGTTCTCCATCATTCTATACCTTACCCTATTTCTACTTTTATTTTCCATGATAATATCTCTACTGCTCAAATTTTTTTTATTTTTGTAATGTCTTCTCATAGTGATTTAGTGTACTATCATAAAGCTGTCAAAATTCCTATTTGGAAGGAAGCCATGTCTGCTAAATTTCAAGCACTAAAAGCTAATAATACCTAGACTGTTGTTCCCCTTCCTCCTGGCAAACATATTGTTGGCTGCTAATGGATTTTTAAAACAAAGTTCACTTCTGATGGTGCCATTCAACGTCACAAGGCTCGTCTGGTACCAAAAGGCTACACTCAACAAGAGGACCTTGATTTTTTCCACACATTTTCTCTTGTGGCCAAAATGTTCACAGTCAAAACTCTTTTTGCTATAGCAACTATTAAGCAATGGCATTTAATTCATTTATATATTAACAATTCGTTTCTTAACGGAGAACTTCAAGAGGAAGTCTTCATGGGTCTGCCTTTGGGATACAAAATTAATCCTTCAATTTCATGTGTAGGTTCTACACTTGTATGTCGTCTACACAAATTGATATATGGTCTCCATCAAGCCCCTCGTTAGTGGTACCACAAGCTCACTCAAGAACATCTCCATCAAGGCTTCATCCAATAAAAAAACTTATTACTCCTTATTTACAAAAAGGTTCAACATCTACGTTTGTTACAGCTCTTGTTTACGTTGATGATATTTTTGTAGCTGGCCCGAACATCACTCTCATCACAGATCTACAAGTCTCTTTCCACAATATATTAAAACTTAAATACCTTGGAAAACTAAAGTTCTTCCTTGGCTTTGAGATTGCTTACTCTAAACTTGGCCTCTTCTTCTCTCAATGTCATTACACACTTCATTTACTTGAAGATCTTGGTCTTCTTGACTGCAAAATAGCTGCTACACCAATGGACCCTAGACTCAAACTAACAACATTAGATGGTGACCCTTTACCCGATCCTTCAGTGTATAGACACCTCATTGGTCGCTTCATTTGTCTTACTCTATCTCACCCCAATATCACCTTTGCGGTTCATCATCTACGTCAATATATAGTTTCTCATTGTGTTCCACTTCTCCAAGCTTCTACACATCTTCTTTGCTACCTAAAAAACAAACCTGGTCAAGGCCTATTTTTTCCATCTCAATTTAGTCTTCAACTTTGTGCCTTCTTAGATTCGGATTGGGCTACTTGCCCAGACACTAGACGCTCCATCACATGTTTTTGTATTTTATAGGTGACTCTCTTGTCTCATGGAGATCTAAGAAATGACCCACTGTATCTTGATCATCAGCCAAAGCTGAGTATGGAGCGATTGCTTCTGCATCAAGCGAGATAACTTTGCTCACCTATCTCCTTGTTGAATTGAAAAGTTCTCCAACATCCCCCTTTGTTCTATTTTGTGACAAATATGCTGCAGCCCATATTGCTTCAAACCCCGAGCTTCATGAGCGCACCAACCACATCGAACTGGACTGTCACATTGTTCGTGACAAGACTCAACAAGGCATCATCAAATTAATGTCCATCAAATTCTCTTTGCAACTAGCAGACATCTTCACTAAACTGCTTCCAATGCCAGCTCTTTCACAAGTTCTCTATATTTAAAATTAATAGCGAAAAAGGCATTTGTGGATGCTCAATATTCCATGCTTGTACAAGACCCAAAGTATATGCTCAGGTCCCATAAACATCCAAGTGTATGAAGAGTTGTGATGGCCCCGAGCCACCATCGCCTCACATGTCTGCCTGTATGGCCAAGCGTCTCATGCAGCTGCCCAGATGGCCTCGCGCCTCGTGAAGGTGGCATGCACCTGAGCGCCTCGCGCACCAGGCATCTTGCGAGGCCCCTCTACCTCGCGTGCCCAGCATCTGGCGAGGCCGCACCTGAACGCCTCGCGCGCCCAGGCGTCCACGAGGCTTGTCCGACTCGCGCGCCCAGGCGTCCCACAAGGCTCGTGTCGTGCACCAGGTGTCTTGCGAGGCCCCTCCGCCTTGCGTTCCCTGGAGTCTCGCGAGGCCCCTCCACCTCACGTGCCCAGCATCTGGCAAGGCCGCACCTGAACGCCTCGCGTGCCCAGGCATCCCACGAGGCTCGTCCGTCTCACGCGCCTAGGCGTCCCACAAGGCTCGTCTTGCGCACTAGGTGTCTCACGATGACCCTCCACCTCGCGTGCCAAGTATCTGGCGAGGCCGCACCCGAACGCCTCACACGCCCAGCATCTGGCGAGGCCGCACCCAAACGCCTCACACGCCCAGCATCTGGCGAGGCCGCATCCGAATGCCTCGCGCACCCAGGCGTCCCACGAGGCTTGCCCGTCTTGCGCGCCCATATTGCCTCGCACCTACGCCTCGCAAATGGGGGCTACATGGCATTGATCTCATGGAATGAGATCAACGACCCACACATGGGTGCCAATTCTTACTATATACGTAGCAGGCTTCGTTGAAGAGGCCTTATCTCTCCCCCTAAGATTAGTGCCACCCACAGGGCACCATTTTTCCTATAGGTACGGAGTCCACTGAAAAACCAAAAGGAGTTAGAGTACGGACATAGTACCCACACCAGATAAGTAGTGGTGGTACGAGCGAAGTACCTGCCGTTGTCCTCACCAGCCACTCCTCTGACACCCGTACCAGGCGAGTAGTGGAGGCACAATAAAGTACAAAAGTGGAGGTGCTCCCACCAACCCTGATCATGTACTAGAGCAGACACCACTACCCCTGAGACCACTCACCTGGCAGTGTACTAGCGTACTGCCTCGTCCGCTGGACCACATTGTATCAGGGGCCATTAGAGCCCACTATAAAAGAAACTCCACTTCCATTTGGAAAGGGGTTGGAGAAATTACTGTAGCAGTGCACCATAATCAATACAAACTGATTTCACCATTTTTCTTCTACAATTATTCTTGGAGTTCCTACTTAGATTTTTAAAGATTTTCTTTTGATAATTTCTACGTTGCAATTTTTCTAACTTAACTTAGTTGACAAGTTCTCACCGTCAACAGTTTGGCGCCGTCTGTGGGAAGCTAAGTACCAAGCTACTGTTCTATCATTACTCCCAGCAAGAAGAAATGCCGAGACGTTCAAAGCGACTCAGGGAGCCACGAGAGGTGGAAGTCCACCTTAACGGAGTTCAGCGGAAGGCCTCCATGAAGGATCTTCCTCCACCCAGGGATATGGAGCCTCCATGGGACCCTGAGGTTCACGAGGGTGATAGGGAGGTCTCATCACCGGCCATCTCGCCCGGTGAGAATCCTCCAAGGACAACCACCACACCATCCGTGAATACCAACGAGTTCCCGCTTCCTAAACCACCACAAGTACCGAACTCCGGCCGGCAGGACCCGGGCCCCTCGATGCATAGACATGATAAGCATCCCCGGGTCCATTCCGTGAGGTTGAGTTCTCAATCTCGGTTCTATGAAGAGGAAATATGTGAGCTGCACCGTAAGAACCAAAGGTTGGAGACCACCCTGGAGAATATGCAAGAGGTGCTGAATGGCCTGTTGCAAGGTAAGTCAAGCGTGACCCTGCCCAAGAGAAAAGAGAAAGGTCAGGAGGGGGCAGAGACCACCGTTCCGGTAGACGATGGGAGGACTCGACACTCCACTAGTAACACCCCCCGAACGAAGCAACGAGAACATCCTGAACCACCGAAGCAGGCCCAGAAACCAGAGCCGAAGACCAATGCTGCCCCTCGCAACGATGACGAGGTCACCTTAGAGCACCTTCAGATTTACGAGAGGAGCTCAACAAGAAGAGGGCGGGTAAAAGGACCACACCCCCTATGGCGCCTCGAGAGGGCAAAGGAAAGGGGGATCTTAA